>NC_026152.1:21341518-21458562 GCF_000512975.1 Sesamum indicum
CCCACACCACCCTCCGCCCCCCCCCCCCCCCCCCCCCCCAGGTGGTATATTTGATTTTGAGCCATTAGATTAGGTAATGCACATAATAATTGTCAAGACACTGTTTGAGAAACAGAAAATGGATGTACGTCTTCTTTGAGTGGGCGATGCTTGGAAGCATTTTGTTTCTTTATTCTCTGTGGCTCAGAAAACCAACAAAAAAGTAAAATGTCCCGTGAAACTTGAGCCCCGATAATTGTGAGGGAGTAGTAAAATTGATTCTCGAGAGGTGTAAATAAAATTATTTACACCGGCCATGGCCAACATGAAGAATCTGTTTCCTTTCCGAGAAATGCAAGTTAACAGGAACAAATTAGGCCCACATCATCATCATCATAGGAAATAATTGAAGGGCAGGAGGAGTCTGCTGTCTGGGTTTTAAAACAAACCTTGGGACTTGGGAAGTGGAGAACTGAGGTGAAATGAGGGGGTTGGTTCTGTTTGTCGACATTATACTCTCATCTCTTTTCATGTTATTAGAACATGTGTGCAGTCAAAGTTGATCTTGAAGAAGGCAGGCAAGGCAAACAAGGTATACCGGTGTTTAATTCCATCAGTATCGCGCCTGCTCAACCTCTCTACATTGCAATTCTATTCTCATTCCACATATTTCTTTTTGTAAAAGGCTGTGAATTGTGATACCCCAACACAACACAACACAACACGACGACACCGTGTGTGTGTGTGTGTAATGAATGTTTTTTTTCCAAGCACCAAAGTCAAAAGTCATTGCACGCACTAAATTAACTACTATTCATTTTCCCCACTTCTTCCACTCCCATCTCTATCTTGGTCTTCTCTCAAGTTTCCAACTCCTCCTCTTTCCCATTGATACATTCAAAGTTTCTTCCCAAGAGTTTGTTGCGCAACTCAAAATGAGCTCTTCCAACACCTTATCTTTCTCCACTTTAATGCTCTTTTTCTTCTTCTTCATCATCTTCTCGTCAAACTTCACCTTTGCCCAGCCCTTCCGCTGCACCTCCCCCCGCTCCACCTGCAAAGCTCTCGTCGACTACGTCTCCCCCAACGCCACCACTCTCTCCGCCATCACAACCCTCTTCACCATAAAAAACCTTCGCACTATTCTTGGAGCCAACAACCTCCCTCTCTCCACCCCACCCACCTTCCCCATCGCTGCCTCTCAGACCATCAAGATTCCCTTTCCCTGTATCTGCACCAATGGCACCGGATTCTCCAACCACCGCCCCAACTACACGGTGCTCCCCGGCGACACCCTCTACCACATAGCTGCCGAGGTGTTCTCCGGCCTGGTCACCTACCCACAAATCCAGGCCGTTAATAATATATCTGATGCCGACTTGATTGAGGTCGGGCAGACGCTGTGGATACCGCTGCCTTGCAGTTGCGACGACGTTGACGGGCAGAAGGTGGTGCACTATGGGCACGTGGTGGCGCCGGGGAGCACGGTGGAGGGAATTGCACAACAGTATAATACATCACAAGATACGCTTTTGAGGCTCAATAATTTGACTGGTCCGCAAGACCTCAAGGCTGGGGCTGTTCTTGATGTTCCACTCAGAGGTAACCACTCCCTTTCCTCTCCAGTCTTTATGAATATAGCAAATTAGTTTTACAAAACTCATCTAATACAAGCATTCAGGTAAATAATGGTACTTGAGATTATGTCATGGCATTGGCATGGTTCACCAACAAGCACTATTATAGTCAAAGCAAAGATTTTACCTACCGAGTCTACAAACTAGAATATGTTTCGGGCGAGGCACTTTCTAATTTAACAAAGCTAGATAACTAACTTGGCAAAAAAGTTAATATCTTTTTTTTGAGCTTGGAAAGTGAAAAGAGAGTGCGACTGTATTATGTTTAGCAGAGATAATTACTTTTATGTAGTCAATGATGTTTAAAGTGTTCCAAAGTTATAATTTACTTTTTCATTATTCTTTCTTCATCTTGAAATTGATATATATATATATATATATAAATCCCTTCAATATATAACTGATCAGGTCAGTCAAGATGAGATCACATATTGATATAAGCAGCGAGGGACAGATAGAGCTGAGAGACTTTTAATTTGTTTAACTGGTAGTGGTAGTGGTAGTGACCAACCCACATCTATCCTTTTCATCAGTCTGTCTATGCAACTCATAGGTTGACTTTGGGCTTTTAATTCTTGGATGGTGTTCTACTTGATGATGGATGGGTATTATTGGCCACCGGGAGGTGGTGGCTAGGTTGTAATCCACATGCAGCTCTCTTTCTTAAGAAAAGATATGTAGTCAGTGGAATAATCTTCAGTAAGGAGTATGCATATTTTTTTCTGAAGGAATATACTCTGCTTACCTTTCATCAACATAACTGTAGTAAGGAGGTGTACATGCTTTCTGAAAAATGTTCGAAGCTGCTTTAATAATCATAAGCAGGTTTATTGCTTTCAAGCTTGATCTTGGCTTTACTAGATATGCCAGAAAGCTGCATATGAGGGAATTATATGAGTTATATATTATTATTATTAGGCATATGCATGGTAATATGTTGGGTCCTTATCTAAAATTAACCATTGATGAATTTGGAATAGCATTTCACTCCAATGCTATTAATGTAGTGAGTGAGTTTGAAATTTGATTGCTGTCCTTTCTAACAGCTTGTTCTTCAATGGTGAGCAACAACTCAATGGACTACCCTTTACTCGTTCCCAACGACACCTATGTTTTCACAGCCACCAATTGCATAAGATGCAGATGTGATGCTGCACTAAACTGGATGTAAGTTGAGCAGGGATAAAGATTTTGTCTTCCTCAATCCTTTGTAGCTGCTTATGTCCAGTAATCTAATGTTGTATCTTGTTTTTCCTTCTTCTACCTTTTATCTTATGTGCTCAGGTTACAATGCGAACCTTCCCAGATCAATTCATCGTGTCCTGCAATCCGATGTGAGGGTGCAGAAAACTTTTACCTTGGAAACACAACCACCTCAGGTTGCAACCGCACCACCTGTGCGTATGCTGGTTACAACCAAACGATTCTAACGACAGCAGCTTTGGAGTCAACTTGCCCTGGTGGGTATTACCAGCACATCTTGCTTTTTTGGCGGACAGTTTATAGAACTTGGTTTATCTTAAATTGTGTGAGCTTATGAGTCCATGGTCATGGGAGGTACTAATATATGAACTTTTCTTGTGGTGTTTGCATACACAGCTTCTGGTAATAGGTCATCTGCAATGAGTTTGCAAGGCTTAGGGTGGAGGTGGAGTGAAGTGGTAATTTTCATGCATATGCTGTTGCTTTGCTTTTCGTTTCTCAAGTGATGAGATAACTTTATGGGCAACACCAACACGCCATTTGGGAAAGGTGGGAATCAGGAATGTGGTTGGGAGAAGCATTTGAAATGGAGATGGAGATGGAGTTGGTGATGGTGATGGTGATGGTGATGGTGATGGATGTATTATCATTATTGTTATTACTATATTGGTGAGCCTGAGCCTCCCTGTATGAATGAATGTATATTTGGTACTGATGATTAAGACCCGCGCCTATAATTATAATTATTCACTTGTCTTGGGAGACGCCTCTTGTTTAATTCTTGTCTTCCATTTCAGTATGCTTTTCTCATTAGCACCTAAGTTTGTTTGTTTTAATGGGTTTTTTTTTTTTTTTTTCGAAACCACCTGAGGGTGGGGAACTTATCGGAGTCCCCTATCCTTTTTTATTAAAATTAAAACGAGAGCAAATTTACAGCGGGGAGTGCTGACTCTCTATCATTTCTAAAAAAACTATAAAATCAGGAGTACTACTCTCTTACAAATATTTGCTCAAAGCATAAATGAGGAGTACTACTCCCTTACAATAAATCACAAAAGCATAAATAAGGAGTACTACTCCCTTACAAAAGTAAGACTAGCTGAGGTGATAGACAAAGTTGGAGACGATAATCGTGTGTCAAAAAGTTTCTGTCACTACACTCGAATTATCGGTTCCAACTAGCATTTGCAGATCAGGCTATACCAGCAATTCAAAAATTGTCACCAAAAGTGATGCATCATCAACAGTTGTGATGCAGAAATGGGAGAAGAGTTGACTTAATATCAGTCACATGAAACCTCAGCTTTCAAATCAAAATGATGGAGCAAAACAAGTCAAAAAATGAGCAACAATGCAATATCAATGTGTGTACCAAATTGTGGCACAGTTTAAGCATGCTCACAAGACAAAAAGAGATGAAATTGCACCATAGATAACAACCACAAAATAGAAGCACACAATTAAGCTACAAAATAGACAAACAACAATGCAGTAACAAAAACAACAAAGCAGTCCACCCAACATTCACGCGAAGTTAAGGCAAGATAACAAATAAGCTACTCAGGGGGATCAACAATAATTTTAAATCGAACGTGTGAGAGGGCACATAACTCAAGGTTAACTTGACGTTTGTTTTCTTTATTATTATTAGATTAGAAAAAGAACGAATAAATGGGAATTTAAGGGTTCATTTTATAAATATTGCCGGGGGAGCCATATTTTATGTGATTCCCAGCTCCCATAAACACCAACACGAAAATGTCACATGGTACGGATAAATCCAAATGGAGTTACAATTGAGGCGGCAGCGGCAACAGAACTGAAGGGGGCCGCATTCGCAATTCAACTTAATAATACGCCGTTACTACTAAAGTCAAGGCATAAACCTCTCGGACTCAACCCGCCCCCCCCCAACCGACACTGCAGGCAGATTATGATGATGCCATCTTCTCCTCCACAATTCTCTCTGTCTTCTTCCCCTCAATCTTCCTTTCTTGTGCTACTGTTGTTGGAATACTAAAGATTAGAAAACTTTTCTACACTTCTTTTCGTCCTTTCCCCTCTCTTTCTTTCATCTTTCCTGATTTTCAGAATTATACAGACTAAGAAAATATCATACACTCACTCACTCTGCACTTTTGCTTTCCTTTTGCCCCTAAGCGTTTGTAGGCATTCAGTGTGTAACCAAGTATCAGAATTTTGACGGGAAATGGTGCCCGCGCAACTCACTGGTGGTGCCGCTGTTTCTTGCTGCTTATCCAGTAGGAGCAGCAAATGGGAATTTTCATCCAGAAACTCTACAGGGTTTCGTTGTTTTTTTGCAAGGCGGAGAAATATTGTTGGCTTATGTTCTCCGTCCTTGGACAGGCCAAAAGGGTTCTTGCCTTGTCCAGTTATTCGGCAGAAGAGCAAGCAGATTTTTTCAAGATTCAATAGCCAGTTGAATTCCGAATCTGGCTTGCAATCTAGTGATGTGGAGGAGACCTGTGATCCCTCGAATCCAAGTGTAGGGCTCAAGTATGAATTCTTTTTTACTCCGTTATGTAGTTATTCCCAGTACGGACCCCTACCTAATCCATGATAACTAGACAAGTACTTTTTCTTGCGTGCATGGTGCTATTGAATGGTTGATGACGAAATATATATTTACTATCTCGTTGTATCAGCAAACTTCCAGAGTTCTTGAATATATTGCCATAGCTAGAAATTCAGGTAAACTATTATGACCTTAGTTGCAACTAGATGAAATGACACCTGAGGGTAGTGAAAATCAAACTTTTAAAATTTAACTGAAATAGAAAACAAGCTTTAGAGCTTCCAATTATGTATCAAATTAAATGCTTGACGAATAAAGTAGGAAATTGTAGCATGGAGGAAAATATTAAAGTTACAGTTTTCTGTAACTTTTAACTGTTTCATCTACCTTGTTCTGCATCTTCCTGTCTGTTAAGCTTGTTGAAGACACTACAGAAATATAAGCAATTTATTATTTTCTGAGACCTACATAAGAGGGGAAAAAGCATATAATTACCAAGGTTGGGTAATGCGTTATGACTGATACTGATTAGTTTAGAAGGGGCATTCTGATCGCAAGCATTGCAACCTTTGTAAAGTGTAACTGTGTTCAGATACTAATGATTAAATACTTATAACTGAATCTGTCACCTTTCATCATAATTCTTCTGCAGACACTTGGCCCCTAAATTTGCAACGGGGTAACTTATTTTTACTGCAAAATGCAAAATTCGCAACCATTGGTGTTGTTTTTGAGTCATATTATGTGTTTGTTGATACTGGTCTTATTAGTTATATATCACATAATACATTATGGCGTTGTGTTTGACAGTGAGGTGGCTTGTGGTGATTGATATTTACTCAGGTTATTTCTCTTTGTTTTCAGTGAGTTGAATGGGTCTATTTCATCTGAGACCAATGAAATCAACGACAAGTTAAGGGGAGCTTCTTCCATTACATCTCAATCGAAAGATGTTAGGCACGAGCTCATAATGCTGTCTTTACCAGCAATTGGCGGACAGGCCATGGAACCGATGGTCCAACTGATGGAGACTGCATTTATTGGTCGTATGGGTAAGATTGATACTTTGAGTTTTTTGAGTTCTCAATATCTTTGATTTTGTTTATGTTAATTTCTTTTAATATAGTGCGGCATGTTATTTATTTTATCACCATTTAAATTTGCTTTCCAATTTGTACAGTTTAGCATCTTCTTTTGATACAAACGAGGTAGTGCATTTTATTGATTAGAAGGTTGATTTTTGGTAAGTTTCATGAAATACAGAAATATTTTGTATCCTGGTCAAATCTCATTATGAAGGATCAGTTGTCAGAGCTCAACTTTCTTAATTGCTGTTCTTAACATGTTTTGTAGTTTGCATCGTGGGGTTCATATCTTGCTTTATTCTTTTTCTCGGGACTTGTTGGTGAGAAAGAGAATACGTATTCTAAAAAAGACATTCTAATCGACCTTTGAATACCATTATTCTTTGACATGGTCATTGGTTTAGAGTTATTGGTGGTTTTTCGGGTGCATTAATTAGTTTCTGCAGGGGTTTCTACGAAGCTATTGTTATGTTCTTTGATATTAGGTTTGACTTGCCCAAAAAGCTGAATATTTGTAGCTTTCCTGGATATAGTCCTTAATAACAAAGTTTCTGTGTTTCTGTTTCTTCATTAGCTGATTGCTGGCTAGGAAATGAGACTTCTTCTTTCTCCACCTCTCACTATTGGTCTGATATAACTGATATATTTTCTTTCTATTCTTTATCCTTGAACATATTTCTTTTCTAGGTTCTGTGGAGTTGGCTTCTGCTGGTGTCTCTATTTCACTTTTTAACATAATTGCCAAGCTTTTTAACATGCCCCTCCTCAGCGTTGCTACTTCTTTTGTGGCTGAAGACATTTCAAAGAATGCAAGCAGATTTTCCACATCAGGTAGATGCCATATATTTGAGACTAGCCTATTTATTATGATAGGTCCATGTTTGCTATATATCTTTGCAATCTTTGGAATATTCTTGTGTTTTTGAGAGGAACTTAGCCATGGTGAGTCTTCCATAATGCAGTGGAAAAGCTGCAGCTATCTTCAGTGTCCACGGCTTTGCTGTTAGCTGTTGGTATTGGCATCTTTGAAGTTATGGCCCTTTGTTTGGGATCTGGACCTCTTCTCAGTTTGATGGGCATATCACCGGTATTCAAATTTAGATGCCGTGAAAATCTTGATTTGTTTGCATTCAATCACATCTCATTTGATTTGGTTCTGTTGTTGTTGCTACTTTATGAATCATGTGAAATGGTGTTCTGCAATATACACCTGGTGTATTTGTCTATCAACTTGCAAGGGCAACTTATAAGTGTGTCATGTATGCCTATTGGTTAGACTGACTTTCCAGGTTTTGGAACTCTTATTTGGTTTCCATCTATCTTATGCCAAGTAGTAGGCTTGTACTTTTATTTGTGATTATTTGATCCAACCCAGCGGTTTGAGGTGCCTCAGTGTATCCAGCACTATGGGCTTGTGAAAGAGTTTCCATGATCTCTAGATGTGACCTCAAGGTCACAATGAAGTACTTAAACTGTGTTAAGGTCCCTCCTCAGCGATAAAATTCATGGTTGGTTTATTAAATTCGATTTGGTCAAGTTTGAACTAGTTTTCATATTTGGGAGATGATTCTAGTAGTAGTTTTTGATACTGGACTTTGACTTCTTGTTTGTTTATATCAACAACGGTAGCTAAAAGTAATCAATTGAAGAAACAGTTCTATCTGATTACAATTGTGTCAAGCAGTTTTTATATTCAGGTTAAGGGTAGAGTATGATAAAATTGATTGAAAAACAATTAATCAAATATGATTCAACTTCTTTTGGTAGTAGTTGATAATTGATTTCTTTTCGTCTGGAATGTTATTTACTGCTTCAAACCAAACCAGGGGCCTTAACGTCTAGCACATCCACTCGCACAGGCATGAAGGGACACTCAACTGCATGTGTTTCTATCATGTAGACAGATATAATTTTCACGGACTTTTTGTTTGAAAGGTTTACTGTTGTTTCAGGCTTCCTCCATGCGTACTCCTGCACAAAGATTTCTTATTCTGAGGGCCATTGGTGCTCCTGCTTTTGTTGTTTCTTTGGCACTTCAAGGCATTTTCCGTGGTTTCAAGGATACAACGACCCCCGTATTTTGTTTAGGCAAGTTTCTTCTCCAGGTTTCGATAATAGCAACGAAGTCATAAATCAAAATTTTATGGATGTTGCTACCAGAAGTGAAGAAAAACAGGAGTTTTGTGCACAAAGACAACTATATCAAAGGCATCTCTTCTTCCATATTCACCTAATTTCACCATAAAAGAGTTGTTATGATAGCAAGTGAATTGTTGTTTATAAGACAAGTTTATTCGTCAGTCTGCTTCTGCTGATTTATCTCCATTGGTCTATCTATAATTATGCATCTCAACCTTCTACATTTTTTTTTTGGGTGAAAAATTAATGTCACTTCTCCCTGCAGGTATTGGCAATTTTGCTGCTGTATTTTTTTTTCCTGTATTTATGTATTGTTTTCAGTTGGGTGCTTATGGAGCTGCTATTTCCACCGTTGTCTCTCAGTATGTATTTACGCGATCCTTTACTTTTATTTGACTTGGTAACTTGCATCCTGGGCTCTAGTGGTTTGTATTACTTAATATTTTTTGGTGAAAACTTGTTGCTTGTCTCAGATACATTGTCACTTTTTCCATGCTTTGGCATCTTAATAAGAGAGCGGTATTATTGCCTCCAAAACTGGGGGAATTGCAGTTTGGTAGTTATCTGAAATCAGGTAAGCATTTTGGTCATATTAGGAGCTTCGAATTCTTTTCTTTGCCTTATGTGGTAACCTCGCCTTGTATGATTCTTTTTGTAAATCTCAGTGCTAATTCCTCCCATTAGATGGATGCCTGTAAGCTAGTTTAGAGCCAGGTTGCTGGTTCTCGGCAGGCCTTTGGGGAATTATTCTGAAACTTAACCCATGTAGGGTGCAGAAAAGTTTCAAACAAATTGTTCTTGCTTCTTTGAAACTGAGATATCCACTTTGTTGCTGATTTTGCATCTTTTCGTGTCGCATGCTGCAGTTGTTTCTGAGACCAAAATTTCTGCTCGGTGTTATTGCATTTGGGTATACAGCCTTCTTCCTGTTTTTGATATTCAATTCTGTGATTCTCACTTCTTGTCGCATTTACTTTATCACAAATTAATAAGTAAACATGTATATAATTTTTTTTTCTGTTTAAAAAGACTACCACCTATGCTACTTGGTTGTTGGAGAGAAAAGATCTTAAGAAATGGTGGCTTACTTCCACATTAAGCACGTAGGAATCTCAAACATTGATACATAGAATTGGCACCATATTGTTTTAATTCTTTCTTTATTGTGTGTCACTATACTCTGGAATACCATATACTGATTCCTGTTCTGCAAGATGTATTAGCCAACATCCAACTTTTTTTATTATATTCTATGGTTTTTTGGGATGTCTACGGGGATGTGTGTTATTCTGTCACTATTTGGATTTTAGGTGGTTTCCTTATTGGGAGGACTCTTGCTGTGCTGCTGACTATGACACTTGGTACGTCCATGGCGGCCCGACAGGGTCCTATAGCAATGGCTGCTCATCAAATATGCTTACAAGTGTGGCTCGCTGTCTCGCTTCTTACTGATGCACTAGCTGCGTCAGCTCAGGTTATTTTTAGGGTTTTCATGTCTTTCTTTTGTCATTTTCTTTTCCATATTTTGTCCCCATTTTTCTTTTACTTACCAAATCATCTAAGTTGTCCCATCTTGGTATGTGGCTGTACAACATTTGGTAGTTTTTCAAAAAGATTGATTTAACAATTGTACTGTTCAGCTTTCTGCATGCTTCCATATGTTTTACATTACTTACTGAATGATACTAGTAAAATACCCTTATACATGGTGCTAAGTGCATTAGCGGAACACTGGACAAATTTACTAGAAAGTCCTTCCATTTTTTCTCAGAGGCCTGTGGCTACAAATATGTGCTAAAACTTTTAGAATTTATGAGCCTTTTTGATGATATCATATGCCAACTCTACTATTGCAAGGTCCAAATAGTCTATCTTTTGGACTCAAGATCTGCCTTTCTTCAGGCCATGATTGCCAGTTATGTATCAAAAGATGATTACAGGACTGTGAGGGATATCACTCAGTTCGTGTTAAAGGTATTTGTCACTATTGGCACAAAAGAGTGCTTCCTTCCAGTGGATTCTATGACATGGTTCTTCTATTTGTGATGCATTTTCCTGATTTTGCTTTATATTTTTTTCCAGATAGGTTTCATAACTGGTGTTTTGTTAGCTGTGGTTCTGGGTGTTTCTTTTAGTTCTTTGGCTTCGCTATTCACAAAAGATATAGAAGTCCTGGAAGTTGTTAGAACTGGTGTTCTGGTATGTTACCCAGTCTGTGCGTGCCTGTTAGGTTTCTCACTAATGCTAGCTAATGCTGATAGTTTCCTGACTTGATTGTTTGGAATGGTGCAGTTTGTCAGTGCCAGCCAACCTATAAATGCGTTAGCTTTTATCTTCGATGGTCTCCATTATGGTGTTTCAGACTTTCGTTATTCTGCAGTTTCTATGGTATGCTGCAGATTTGTATTATGCCATTGGTCATCATTCATACAAGAGACACAAAGCTTTGATTATGCATGGTTTTGAAATGTAGATGCTGGTTGGGGCAATATCTTCTGTTTTCTTGCTATATGCTCCTGCAATCATGGGTCTTCCTGGTGTTTGGTCAGGCTTGACTCTTCTCATGGGACTTAGAATGATGGCTGGATTTTTCAGGTGAATCGGACAACTCAATGATTTTGCTTTTCTCACTTAATGTGTAGCGTTCTTTGCTCTTAATACTGATCCTCACAAGTTGATTATTTATTGATTTGTACAATTGGGTAATGATAGTAGCACCGATTCATCTTTCCTTCTTTCATCTTCAAGGTTTATTCTTTTAGGAGTAAAAGCCATAACAATTCTGCATATTCATGAATGTCAATTTCCATGCTTGTTTCAGATGTAACTTATTGGGCATTTCTTCTTTTCAGAATATTGCAACCAGGGGGTCCTTGGTGGTTCTTGCGTGGTGATGTTAAAAAAGCCCAGGTTAGTAAGTTCTGTTGTTTAAGTTGATTTGATTGGTGGTTTTCTGGACTTCACTCCAGGGTTGGACTTTACCTGTTGCAGAATTTCTATAGTTATGTATGGAAATCAAAAGAAAATATAAGTGCGATTAGCTCAATGCTTGTTCTCTGTATTTCTTCAGCTAAATTTAAGTTTATCTTACTGCTGCCATTTTCACATTTTTAGTTCTGGGTCTTAAATTATCAACTTGTTTAACTTTCAGCTTGTTGGCTGAGAAATTGAGATGTGAAGGACCCACAGGAGTTGAGCAGCCTGAACAAGGTATAGAGCCCTGGAAACCAGTTGATGTACAAGATCAACAGCCTCAGGGAGCTCAGTTTCAGATTTGACTGACCTGCCACAGACTGATACTCCTTCACGAGTACTTTCCACTGCACAAGTTTGCTGTGTTGTGGGTGGGGACTTGGATGTGAGATTCATTATCTTGTGAAATCACGTAGCTAGGAATAATCTGTAAGTTCACAAATTTTGCTATTCAGTAAAGCTTCAGTTCGACTTTGGGCGTAGCTTTAATTTCAATATTGCTTTGTGCTTCTTGGAAATTTAAACCTCCTACATATTTAGTATGACCTTCAAAAGGGTTCAAAAGCACTGTTTAATTGAATAAAGATATGTACACCCTACTAAAACAGTAAAGAATCTTTTAGAATGTTATTCTGATAATTGCGGCAGAAGCCATTACATAGTAAAGAATAATCCATTGGTCCATACGGCTCAAACAATTCTCTGAAGGGACCCTTTTTCCGGTGATGCTTCCATCCCATGTCGTTACACAACTAATCGTTGTACCATATTTGCACAGAACTAAGGCATGATCTGCTATAGGATTCACCCAGTGACTGCTTCATGTAATTATTCCATTGACACACATCTTCCTCCATTTCTGTTATGCTTGATAGCTTGAATGTGCCATCAAGAAGCTCTGCTAACCATCGACATGTCATCTCTGAGGTGAATAGATTTGCAATACTTTCTGAGACTCTTATAAAGGCTAGTTGTGGTATCCGAGGATGAAACATTCCCTGAAATATAGACTTTATACTATCAATTGATCTAGACTATCTGGCTTATATCAGAAAGGAGGAAAAACATTTATACTTGTGAAGGATAACCTGTAAAGTGGAAGCCTAGTATCCTTGTCCATCAGATCCCAAAAAGTTGGGGATGTGAAGGTAGCTTGCAGTTTGTGGACACCCTTGAAACCTGTAGCAAGTACCAATAGATCAATCTTCAGAGGTTCAATTTCACCCTCTATGAGAATGTCTTCACTACAAAAGCTGAAGCGTTCTGCTTTCTTCATTATGATGCTTCCATCCTCAACTCGATCGAAGGAGCCCTCAGGTATTTTTGCCATCGAACAAGAATTTAATTCCTTCAAGAAACTATGTTTGGGTACCATCCCATGTTTGGCAAGCCTCAGCTTCTTTTTTATATGGCTTTCAACAAACTTTGAAACCCCCCATCTCTGTCAAAATTTATCAACGTCTTACATAACAGCAAGCCTTTTACATTTAGATATCTAAGCTGTTGAATAGATATAGGAAGTCGGGTTAATTTGAAAGTGTTGTGAGGTTCATCACCAGAGGTGAAAGAAATGTTGCGAGGAGGCTTAAAAGGATCCCTTGACCAGGCTTATGAACCAAGAGCTCAGAGAAGCGATTTCGATAGAGATAAGCCAGGGGAACTCCCCATGGCAAGAAATCAGGCATATTCCAGTGTTCTCGCTGCTTGATGCCCGCAAAAGCCTTAACACCATTAAAAAATCCATGCTGTAAAAGAGAAGAAGAAAGGCAATTATTATAACCTACTTGTTACCATTTGCAGATGAGCACTTCATTGAAATATCATTCCTGATTTCTGGAACCCAACAACGCTTGCTCTCTTTCCTTGGACGAGCTTAGCAGCACTTGCATAATCCATGGCAGAGTACTCCATGGAGTGTATTACCTTCCCTTGGAACACTTCCGGGCCCTTTTCTGGAGGAAGTTCTGGAATATTTGGGAAATCACAATACTTTCCCGCACACATCATCACAAAATCAACCAGTTGAGCCTGGGTTTTCATCCCATCACCATCGTTCAGTTAATTGAGGAAATCAAAATGGATTAAGAATAGAATTCTGTAAGTTATCATCAGCATGTATGCTGCATGCATGATGCACCAGGCATTCAGCAATTCGACAGGATACACTGACCTCCGTGTAGAGGCTCCCAGTGTCCTGCACTGTGACCTTCCATTTAGCTTTAGGACCAAACGGTTTACCTGTCCCACCCCACAATGTCCATGTCCGCATTTCTTCTTATGGTGGTCCATCGTAGCTGAGGCTGACGACTCTTGTGTTGAGCTTTATGTGGCTGAGCAAACCATGGTGATGCGCATAAGATTGGATATATTCAAGAACTTTGTTCTGAGTGGGAAAATTTTGTACAAGGGATGGTGGCCATGAAAATCTGAGAACTGATAGTGATTTAGGGGTCTGGAGCTTTGCTGTTCTTATGGTTTTTGTCCGCACACCTCCAACCTCATCCTGGTACTCGAAAACAATGGGAGTTAAGCCCTTTGATGAGGTGTATTTGCAGGCCAGAAGGCCACTGATTCCAGCTCCAATAATGGCAATGTGCTCCACCATTACTGAATGCTTGCCTCTATATGCACAGGTAGCGCAGATATTTGGTGGAGTGGTTTTATAATCTTGTTTTTTATGGTTCAGTACATGGGCCACATACTGGACTGGATGGCTTACAGCTGACTACTTGACTCTTCTTGTCATTTTAATTATCAATATAGTATTCTGCAGTGGAATGGATTGCTGTTAGAATTAAGTGGAAGAAAATACATCATATTCCGGGACCAGGCATCTTGTGTATAACCTACGATGCCAAATGGTTTTTGCTTTACACTATAATGATTATTTCATAGCAAATGCAGTTCCAAACATCTTATGTACAAGGACTTTAAATACAGTCGATGTGTCACCAATGTAAGAAATGAAGGAAACGAATAAACAAAGAAGTGTTGATTTTAATGAAACATCATCTAGAGGTATGCGTAGGGGAACCACTATTTCCTTTCTCGACCATCCAGTGGCTGTATGCATACCATAGCAATAACATCTTTTGTGACATGCATTAAACAGCAAATTCTGTACAAAACTCGCAGAAGAAATTAACTCCATCAACCATGAATGCCTAGAATGGCAACGCAACCTGTTACATCTTCTCAAACATCTCAACTTTTCAGAACAACTACCATCAGCTAAAGATGAGATGAGCATCCATTTGCGATCAGGCATTTCCTAAATATTCAGCCAACAGTAATTGCAAAGTAAAATTCATAATAACATCTATTGAAGAATTTTCATTTTCTTCTGAATTCTTATTCTTGTGTGTTCCAAGTAAGAAGATCCCTAAATCATTATTTGACTTGAGTGTGAATTCTCTGAGCAACTGAAGTGTCGAATGTCAAATGAAAATCATTACAAAAATGAGGTGTAAAATTTTGCTAGCAAGACCATTAAATAGCTGAGGAAATTGGGCGAGCACCTAGTTCTACACTAGGAAGCACTGGAAAGAATTCAATCCAAATAGGCAATGACAGCATCCACAACTTCTTGTGTGCTACTGCCTCCACCAAGATCTTTGGTCGGACATTTACCTTCCGATATTACACGCTTCACGGCAATCTCTAGTCGATCAGCAAATGAAGGAAACTGCAGGTGTCTCAGCATCATAGCGGATGAAAGAAGCAACGCCACTGGATTTGCCTTCTTTTGCTCCACTAAGCACCTTGCTCAAAAATAGCATGATCAGCCCCCACATTTCCTGAAAATTACCAAAACTAGATCTGTCTGTCACTTAAGAAATCAGATTATATATATCATCCACACTGAACCAGGTCAATGAAATCAATTGCAGATTGAAGGCAAAGCACGGGAACATTCTTTTATCAGAAAGATGCTTTATCCCCAAGAATCACAAGTTTCATGGTGATTAATAGCGTTACAAGTTAAGGAAATGCAGCCTGCAATCTTACAATTTTATAAGGTGGAAAAAGTTCTCAAATCGACACTTACCTCCAGGCATGACACCAGTACCCCCAGCAATACCAGCAGCTGTATTTGCAACCAGATTCCCATAGAGATTAGGAGTAACCTGCAGAATGTAAATTTGCTCATTGAATAGTACCACACAGATCAGGATACTGAAGAAAAGTAATAAAAACCATAAAATGAGAAGGAACCATATCAAGAGGAAAATGCAGCATGGTCTTTATCAAGCCTACACTGGTATGATCTAGTTTAACCCAATCATAGCCACCCACAACACCCACACTCAAATGAGAATAAAGGAGGAATTGGAAGGAGGATGAAGACGCATGATAATCCCTTCTCCAAATTTTGGTCAACCATTTTGATATATGTGAAAGCAGCACAATGAAAAACCAGGGACCTATTCTATTTAACAATTTGAATCAGGACAACGTGTTAACATAGAAATTAGTGATTCAGGCTCAACAAATTACAGTGTCATGGTGGCAGCCAATCAAATGATTGATCACGCAGACAACCATGTCTATCCTTCATTTCTCATTTTGACAAGAGTACTAAAAATAAGGCTTTCCGTGTTCTTAAAGCAGCATATCAAAAGTTGATAATAGAACCATGATTTATTATTTAAGTCCAACTTTACTCCACTTGCTGATAGATTGTTCTTCTCAGAATAGTGCATTAATAGATTTGAACACATACAATCCAGATCAGTAGCATATTAAGGTTTTGGGTATAGTAAGATTTGGAGATGTGCTAATATTTCAAATTATAAAAAAAAAAGAAATACGTTGTCACCTATAACTCCTGAATCATTAAGTCCTATTATCAAGATTTGATGTTGGATAGACGCCATAACATCAGTTAGATACATGATATGGAAGCTATCTACACATAGAGAAACATCGGCTGGGTGAAAACAGGTCAGTGAAAATGAATCGGAAACAGCAGATTGTTATTTTCATTTACCATCACATCAAATTGCTCTGGCTTGGAAACAAGTTGCATCGAGCAGTTATCCACAATCATCTCATTGTACTGGATACTGGGATACTTGCTAGCAACTTCACGACAAGATTCTAAAAATAGACCATCAGCAAGTTTCATAATATTGGCTTTATGCACCGCAGTCACTTTCTTCCGGTTGTTGAGATAGGCATACTCAAAGGCATATTTTGCAATTCGTTCTGAGCAAAACTTTGTTATCACCTAGCAGTTGGGAAAGATGAGAAAAATAAATACCAGCATATCTCAGATAATTTACAAACACTCAAAACATAATAAGAAGAGAAAGGAACAATCTACATGAAGTTTGCCAAGTAGCAATAAAGTAAGCAGCTAAAGAGGGCTACGTAATTGCAAAGTTGAAAACAAGGAACCAAAATTACCTAAGCAAGATTCTTTCTTATTGTTCTCCGGGCTGTGTAAACCTTTCCTATTTTCTGTTGTTCTTGACTTTTTGAAAGAAATAACTGTTATGATAATTGAAGACTTGAAGTAGTTGGAAATATCCCTAAATTACTGAATTGATGCAATTTGCTGAGAAAAACCATCATTCGCTGAAATAGTTACATGATCCAGAAACCAGTACTCAGTCCTCGATATTGATCAATATACCATGCATTCATTAACTCTAGAAATGCCTAATTTAGCACTTGGTTCAAAATTACAAATTACAAATTACAATTAAAAAAAGTCATAAACAGCAAAAAGTAGCAAACTTGCACAATTTAACAATAGCACAGAGCCCCAAAAAAAAAAAGATGGAAAATTACCTTAAGGCTTTCGACTACTCCAGGAACAACCTCGTGCTCCAGACCAGAGTACTCGCCCTCGGTATTCTCCCGAATCACAACGATATCGACATTGTCGTGCCTGGTGGGAAGGCCCTGCAGATTAAAACAATGGACGAGGGAGGCATAGAGATCGAGCTCCTTCCTTAATAACATATTGAGGGAGCTGACGCCTCCGCCAACAGGGGTTCTGAGTCCTCCCTTGAGACAAACCTTATTCTTCTTAATGGATTCGATCACCTCGGGAGGGATGGCTTTCATATCACCATGTACATCGTACTTCTCGAAATAAACGGGGGCGTGCATCGCTTCCATGACTTGTTCGACGGCGCCGGTGACAAGTGGACCGATGCCGTCTCCAGGAATGAGAGTGACGGGGCGTGGGGCGCCATCACCGGGGCGGGGCATGTAGGTGACGGATCGGGAGGCGATGGAGAACCTGGTGGAGAGGAGATGGTTGAGGATCGGGAGAGTCCGGCGGGACATCTTGGCGGGTATGGGGGATCAGAATTGATGATGAATTTTGATTTCAACTTTTAGGGTGAGATTGTAAAAAGGTTTAGAGTGGGGGGGGATCATGCGATGGTGGAGATGGGAATGGGAAGTTTGATGGAGGAGAGAAAAAGGAAAGAGAGGGGAGAGCGGGAGGAAGAATGCAGAGTGGGAGTGGGACACAGAGAATATATATATTATATATAACAAAACGGGAATTTGCGGCGTGGGACTGTTGTACTTGAGCCATTTTGCAGTGAAACCCCTCCGTAATTTCCCATTGTTATATTTCTGAACCTCCTACTTCTTGTATTATTATTATTATCATTATTCACTTTCTTTTGTTTCTTCCTTCCTCCATTCATTCATTCAATTTCAGTCACCACCATGCTTTGTTCTGTTCTATGCGGATTCAAACAACTTTGTCTTCTTCACCCTATCTTCTACTTCAATTGTGGTAAATTCATCATTGAATTGAGGGAATTAAGGATACATAATTCTCAACCACCTATACATTGATATTTTTTCCTCGCATTTCATTCTGAATTTTCTTTGAATTCCTATAAAGTTACAACACATCTCCCACTTCTTTTCTTTTCTTTTTCCCAAGAAATGATTTACTTTTAACTTTTTGTTAGGTCTGATACAATGAAGAGTCTTCTGATGAAGGATGTTACCTGTACCCATCATATGGATTATGTACCTATGACCCAACTAGCAAGTAGCGGTTGGGGATAACCAAGCAATGTAATGTAAAAAGGATGCATCAACTTAACAAAGCTCAAATCTTGACAGAATGACTAGGAATGATCTTACACCTGATGTAAGTCGAACTATGCAACAAGTGTAAAGCGGCTAAGTAGATTGGTGTTCAAGAAAATAAAAACATAACACCATTTGTTTAACAACTATTAACACATTGGTCTAGTGAAGTTAAAATCATTTGACTTGATTAGGGCACCAAGGCCGATATCCATGACCAGAAGCAAGATCAAGACCACATTGTTTCAATACGAGAATAATCAAAATACATCTATCTAGATGAGCCAGGGTTATGGCTGCTTCCTAAACCCATTTTCTGCCCCAGCAGTCCAAGCTGCTCCACAAACTCACCTCCTGTGAGAATCTCAGTGGTCCCATAGATCACATGCTTGGCAGGTTGCTGTCGGTGAACAAGCTCTTGCAAGCTTCCATACTCTACATAATTCCCACCGCCGACCATGAACACAATAGCTTCTTTAAATGGTCCTTTCAGGTGACTGCCACTTGAGCCAGAGGTTGACTTTGGTGCACGGGGATCAAAAATAAGATAGGAGTCAATTTCAGGATTCGGTTTCCCCTCCATTAGTGCATCAACCATTCTCGTCAGAGCCAACTGATGATCATTGGACAGTAAGTTTTTCACGCCAGCAGTTACTGCACTAATTGATTGCCCATAGAGTTTTTCAGCCCAATCAACGATATTGCTCCTGCTTGCAGAATTAGCTGATGCTAAGGAAAGGTTCAATGCTTTTATCTTCTTCACATACTGGAATGCACTGGTATCAACTTCAGACTCCCTCAGTGCCGCTTCCACCACTTCAATTTCTGATGAAGGGATGCTTTCTGTTGAAATAAGATACATGATTGCAAACCGCAATTTGTCCATCTTTGTCCCTTTGCCCTTGAGCACACCAAGAAGCTCGTTGCGATCAATCCCGCCTCTGACCATCATGTCACTCTCCTTTTTAGCATAAGAATCAAGTGATCTTTCCTTGATCTCACCTAATAATGCAGTAGCAATATTAGTATGCTTATCAATCACTTGCTTTCGCTCAGTCAATTCGGGAAGGGAGTTAACTGCATTCATCAGATGCTTTGTGTTGCCAATCAAATCTGTTCCATCAAACTCAGCCTCATCACCACCAGTCCGCCTATTAACCTCCTCCACATCTTTCTTATATTTATTCAACTGCGTCTCGATTTCCACAGCAACTTCTGGAAACTCCAGTGACCCGTTTGCCGTCCAAAATGGGTCAGATCGGTCCAATTCATATGATTTCATCCCGCCTTTCTCCCCTTTGACATTTAATCTATTCAATCTCAAACCAAGCACATCATGAACAAGTGGCTTATACCTAAAGTCATGTTGTATGGCCACAGATAGCTCAAAGTTCCTGTCAAATATACACAAAATTGGCCTCTGAAATGAGCTTGTAAAGTTCCCACCCTCAGTAAACAAGTTGTTCTTTGCCAACAAATGATCCCGCAATCTCTGATCCAGCAAGGACGCCACCATTTCAGCTGGCCCTCCACGAGGACATCTAATAATGGGCACAACTGCAAGCGTTGCCAAAACACAGAACAACCCTCCCACAATCTTCTCAATAATTTCCTCAATCTCTTTATCTCCGGCAGAGGGATCATTTAACTGAACATAACAATTCTTGTTGGCAAGGGAAAATAAGTTATCTTCTAGGGTCACAAATTCCAAATACTGATCATGCACCTTGGAAATCCTCTGAATTGAATCAGAAGTAATTGTTCCTGAACCAGAAACCAAAGTCAATCCGAATATCAGGTCTTGCTATGATTCCAACTCAAGCAATATGGATTTAAGATGTATAAAGCCAATGTTCTGATTCTAGGACTTCATCCTGTTAATAAATGCAGTCTACTGCTAGAAACAAATCTTAATAGGGCGTCACTAGCTCCTCCCCCCCTCCCTCCCCAACCACAAAAGAGAAAATGCAAATCTGATTCCCCTCTGACCCCAATAATCCCTTCATTATTATTAAACCGATATATGAAGATAAAACTAATCAAAGCAATCAGAATTCGCACTCTGCTGATAAGATCAGACGAACAAACTAATAGATCATTCTTCCTAAAGGGGAAGGGAAAAAAAAAGACTTGCTGTTTTTGGGTTGTTCTAATTCAAACAAATTGAAAGAGTAAATATAAATGAATGAAAGGTACCGGTGGCTAGGTCCTCAAGGAGAGGCCTGGGTATGGAGGAGGAGAAATTGAGGTGGAAAGAGTCGTAGAGGGCCCTAGAGGCGTCGGAGATGACGCGGTGAACATTTGGAGGGGTGGGCTGGAGGAAGTAGACAGCTGGGACGTCGTGGACGGGATTGCGATCCTTATCAAGGAGGAAGTAGAGGGTGACACCATGCTTACGCAGGTCCTTGACGTGGATCAAGGGGGAGAGTATGTCCTGGCAAAATCTGTCGTAGATCAGGATCTTGTAGACGTCCTCGTTTGCGGTACCAGCGGCGCTGCTGACGGCTTGGTTTAGATTCAGCATCCGAATGATGCATTCTGCAAATTATTATGAGTATAGAAAATTAGTAGAATGATTAAAGTTGAAGAATCAGAAATGAGATGAAGATCCGGCGGGCGATGAAGATTACCGGTTTGCTTCTGACGGAGATTTAGCGCCATGAGTGTGAGAGTGAGAGGTAGGTCTGGAAGGGAAACGAAGGTTGGGATGGGGGGGAGGGAAGGGAGGGAGAGAAGTTGTACGTAGTGCAGCTGAAATTGTACTAAAGGGGTTTGGAACTTGGCTCAGCCGCAGCGTGTCTAATCTAATAACCTCTGCTTTTACATTAATTATTTATTTCTTTTATTAGAAAATTAAATAAATTTCACTCTTTGATTTTTGCTTTCTGTAAATTTAAATAGCGATACTTTTATAATATAATATAATATTGAATTTTCAAGAATAAAATTATTATATATATATATATATATGCATACTATTGCTCTCCATTTATATATATTGTTAATAAGAAAATTAATATATAATTATGGATTATTATCATTATGTAAAATTGTATGTTCCATCGGCATCACCACACACTGACACAGTCCCCTACTCAGTGTAGAAGAAGAGGAGGCGGCCGCGGAGGAGATAGATTGCGAGTTGTGTGGAAGTGTGTGTGTGTGTGTTCAGGGAATGGAATTATCGTCGTCGGAGAGTGGTTGGCATCCGTCTCAATTATTTCTCAACAACAGATATTGGATTCTCAGACACGGCAAAAGTATTCCAAATCAAAGGGCTCTTATTGTCTCCTCTCTGGTTTTTCTTCATTCTCTCTCTCTCTCTCTCTCTCTCTCTCTCTTCATGTCTCTCAATGCTTCTCTCTCATTTTCTTTTTTATCTTGGATTCTCAGACACGGCAAAAGTATTCCAAATCAAAGGGCTCTTATTGTCTCCTCTCTGGTTTTTCTTCATTCTCTCTCTCTCTCTCTCTCTCTCTCTCTCTCTTCATGTCTCTCAATGCTTCTCTCTCATTTTCTTTTTTATCTTCTTTTTCAAAGGAAAATGGAATTCTTGATGAGTATCAACTTGCTTCTGATGGGGTTCATCAAGCTCGTTTGGCTGCACAATCTTTCCTCAAGGCAAGTAACTGAAATCCTTACTTATTTCCTGTCTATTCACACTTATAGCATATGTCTTCTGCGCATGCCCAACTATTTACAACTCCCTTACTCTACTATTAGATGAAAATTCAAATTTAACAATCTATGAGCTGCTCTTACATGGGATTCTCTGTTTATACTTTCTTCTTCTTACCAATTATTTAACTCATCAATTCTGCGTCCCAACTGCTGGATGGATTAAGCAAAATGCTGTAATTAACAACTTCTATTCAAATAGCTACCCACCATCATGTAGGGGTTCTGCTTTGCATTAGGTTTTCAAAGATGTTCATGTAAAGGACTTGTGTTTTAATAACATATACTGGTGACATACTGAATCATGGCTCTAGTTGCTGGAGAAAAGTTAAGTCTTTGCTTGTCAACAAATGGTTTTTCCATACGGCAACTGCCCTACTTGAGGTAACTTTAAGGTAAGGTCCATCACACTTTTACACCACATTTGCTGTCGACTTTTAGCAAGCAAAAACATTCATTGACTGTACTCTGTGAGGACAGCCAGTACTGATATCTAGTACAATCACTCGCTGAAGTGAAAGTTCAGATTTTGTCTGAATTTCTATGCAGGAATTGAAGGAAAAGGAAAGTAGTCTGGAAAGTGTCCGGATCTGCTATTCACCATTCTCAAGGACCCGTCATACAGCGAAAGTGGTTGCTTCTGTTTTAGATATTCCATTTGAAGGATCACAATGCAAGGTAAGTTTTGGTATTCTTCTACCTATATGTACTGATTTTAACTTTTCTAAAGGTCTTATTGCTGTTTAATTTATTTGCTTTACAGGTCATACCAGACATTCGGGAGCGATTCTTTGGTCCTTCATTTGAGCTGAAGTCTCATGATAAAGTAAGTAATCAAAACATATAGTTTTAAGGCAGATGCCATCTCAGTACTGACGTATCAGCAATATGTTCTCTTTTTGTCCACTTTCTGTGCTTAGCGTGGAGGTGATGAATTAAAATAACATTTATTAGTGGTCAAACCTCTGTACTCTCACGGTGTTAACACTTTGTTTCCTCTAAAGTACCCTGAGATTTGGGCCATGGATGAGAAAGATCCCTTCATGCAGCCAGAAGGAGGAGAAAGTGTTGATGATGTTGTCACCAGGCTCACAAAGGCTTTGGCAATAATGGAGTCAGAATTTCAAGAGTAATGGTTCCTCTTTCTGTTTTCCCTTTATGTCATCATTCAAACTTGCTATTGATATCAAATGTATTTTCAAGTAATACTGTGTCATACTTGCTGAGCTTTCCATTCGAATTTTTATACTGGGTCTTTGGGAGTTCTTGCCTTCGATTATGAATGGACTCAATCTCAGTAATAGTCTAAAATCCTTGGATAACGGATGTTTTCTGTTGCAGGTGCACAGTTTTGATAGTCAGCCACGGTGATCCCCTGCAGATTTTGCAGACAATCCTCAGTGCAGCAAAGGAACAAGCAACATCACCTGCAAATGATTTAACGTCAAGAATACAGGCAATCAGAGTTCCCTCTGTTCTCTCACAGCACCGCAAGTTTGCTCTAAATACCGGAGAACTTCGTCAATTAGTATAGACTATAACTTCACTAGCCGCATTTGGTGCTTCGATTTGAATGATTAAGAGGCAAGGAGAGCCTTGTATTCCTTTTATATTTTTATTTTACTTTTTTATCTCACACCATATTTATCAAGAACTTAACTTTGGGTTTGTGATCAAGTCATTGTCTTGAGTTTTTATTACACTTGATGAATTTGCGAACAAATAATTATTTAGACTCAGTAAAGCATTTACAAATGACTGCCATCCGGTTGATCAGTGCCCTTTTCCATTGCATTTTAATTGTTGATCTAGAAAGCTTGTTTTCAAAAGTTTCATTTTCATTCGATAATATTGCTTGTAGTTGTTGAAAACTTCAAAAGCAGCTAGATACATGTTCAGATTGAAAAAGGAAATCAGTCCGCAACAGGCACGAAAGCAGCAACAACCACTATTTCCGAGGGACAAAGGGTATGTGCTCATTCTTGCTCATCAGGTGCAAAAGTGAATTTGCTTTTCTTTGTGCTCTGGTTGTGCCGCATCTTGTGATCTCTACCAAATGATCATAAACACCATACTGCAGTGCCGCCAGCAGACAAGATGAATTATTTGATCCCAACTCTAGTATAACAGCTGTTGCACATTCCTTGTTTTTTGGAGTCCCATCTCGCACTATTTCAACCAGCATTTGTATAAAAGATAGTCGGCCAATCTCATTTCTGCCTTCAGGATGTGATGCAATAAGTAATAGAATCGATAGGGCTTCATCAACCATGTCCAAGCTCTTATCTTCAAGCAGATGAAGTAACGGAGGGATTATGCCTGCCTTGATTGCTCTTGACCTATTTGCTTGGTTGAGTACTAAACTGAAGAGCGCAGTTGCAGCATCCTTTTTCCCTCTGTTTGTCCCATTTCTCAAGAGATCCACAAGAGGTGGAATCCCATTGGAGCAACCCACTAGAACTTTGTTCTCATCAAGGATTGACAAACTAAACAAAGCTGCAGCAGAATTTTCTTTCGCCTCTTGCGTTCCATTACGCAGAACTTGAATAATAGCAGGAATAGCTCCTTCTCTGGCTATAAGTCTTTTGTTTGCCTCATCGAGTGATAAGTTAAGAAGAGCAGTGACAATGTGCTGTTGGATTTCAGAATCTGTGCACGACAAGAGGTAAACCAAGGGGGGAATTCCTCCACTGTTGGCAATCAAAACTCTACTGTCCGGAGACTCTTTGGAGAGCATACGGATCCTGAAAATAGCATCTCTCTGCAAATTTACGTGGGATGAATAAAGATTTTGGATCAAGGAGGAGATTTCCTCGGCGAGTGGAGAAGAAGCAATGTCCGGATCATCACTAATTTCCTTCTTTGGCAGGTCGTAGTTATTCCTTTCACACCATTGCTGAATGAGATTGCGGAGGGCAAAGTTTGGAGCCACTGTCAAGTAATTCAACTTTTGTCCTGTTTTCGGGCATGTTCTGTGGCCTGAATTTAACCACCTCTGTATGCTTTCTCGTTCATAAGTCTGGGAAGACATGGCAGAAATGAAAAAAACACTTAATTTGGTGCTTCAGAAAATTAAATGAAAAGAAAGGTAATAACTGGATAAAGATTAAGGAATAATTTACCTGGCCAGTGGCGATGATAACGGGATCAGCCATTATCTCCAAACTGATTGGACAGAGGAACTCATGAGGTATTAACAAAGATTTGCTTTTCTCCAGACACCTCAATAAGGCAGGCCCGTCAAGAACACTGTTTTCATCAATTCCAGCTATTTGCTTGAATTTTGCAAGGAGATCCACAACTTGCTGGATGGTGTCTTTATTATGCGCGCCCCCCTTGGCTTTCACAAGTTTTCTGACAGCCATAGTTTCTGTTTTGAGCTCCGCCATAGTATGCAACTCCAATTTCTTAGCTAATCTCTCTATGATTGCACTGTCTGCATTCCGGTCATCTTCGTTTTTGGAGAACACAACCATCATATCCATTGCGAGTTCCATATCCTGTGTTTCCGTCCTCCTTTTAGCACGGCTCAGTTGCATACGCATTAGCTCAACCTGGGGAAAGAAATCGACAAATAAAAAAAAAAAAAAAAATGATTTGATGGATACAGAAAGAAATAGCGAATATAAGAAGAAGGAGGATAATTAATTAATTAAGTACTTGCTCTCTAACTTCTTCGGAGATGCCAAGCTTCTCATAAGGCATATCATAAAGTGCCTGGTTTAGCTTATCGTAAACAGCATGAAATCTGCTCATCAAGGCTTCACTCTCAAGGGCCTGGAATAGAAATGACAAAAGGATGAGATTAATTGGTGAAAATGGAAGGGATTGAAGAAAAGAGTTGGAGGAGGATAAGGATTCGAGATTCTAACAAGAAAAATCTTGCTGCCGGAGTTACAAGTCTTGAGCAATTTTTTAGAAGCCAATAGAGCTGTGTTGAGATTAATTAGCAAGTGAGTGAGAGGGTGTGGCTGTGGGTGACAAGCGTCAGCATGAAGCTCCTTAATCTCTTCAAGTAGAGGCGTCAGAAGCTTCAACCTCCTCACTAAGTTCAAACATTCTTTTCTCTGAGTCTTTCTAAAACCAGCGTAGGATCCCACTTTCTCAATCACCTCCATCATTTCCTTCACAACTTCAACCCCATTTCCGTTCCCACAACTACTCAAAATACTAATATTATTATTATTTTCCTTACCCTCAATTCTGCTTCCTTCTCCTTCCATCAACGCTGCCCAATCCATTCAAACTGCTCTTCTTAGGTATTTGGTTTTGAAAGAAAAGAAAGCCGAAAATAAATATTGGGCAGGAGGGAGGGGGAGAGATGATGATTATTGATGATTTCAGCGCAAGGAATATTAGCACTTGATAGCAGAATTTCCGAGGCTAAAAGCGGTGACATTCACTCACTCTATGCTTCTCTTTACTTTACTGTGCTGCTCCTAAGATTTTTCTTCTGATTGCGGAATTTAAGGATGGAATTTTGTCTTTTTTTTTCCCTTTTCTTTTTTGGTTTTCGCGGGTAAGAATGCAGGGGAAGGGGAAGGGGAAGGGGAAGGGGAAAGGGGGAGGTTGGAATTGAAAGCTGTTGGGCCACGCGTTTTCGGTCCTGGACAAATATGACGCGTACTCACATGCCCGCTGAGTGCTCTCTTCATATTTTTCTCTGGACAAACAAATCTAGAGTGGAGCCTCACCCTCACCCTGTTTTACTTTTGTTTTTTCTTTTATTCACAACCCCCCTCCCCACCCCCCAAAAGAAAAAAAAAGCATTGAACACTGGGGGAGTTGGATTAATGTGACATGATTGGGATGGCGAAGATGATACAAAAGAGCGGCGGCCCCATCTTACCTCATACATACATACTCATCAAATATTTATTAATACTATACTACCACTTTGCTACCATTGTTGATTTAATTGGTTGTTCTGTACCATCCCATCATCCATTCCACATTTTGGTACATCTCCCCTACCCCACTTTTTTCTCTTCTTTTCTGGATGAATTCAATCAACTTCCCCCTCCAAATTTTTACTTAACCATAATTATTTCCATTCTCCAAATGCAATTCATTCATCACCCCACCCTCACCATCCACTCTTTGACTTCAAATCTTTTTTCTACACATAAATAACTCGGTACTAGTTTACTGTCTGTAGAATCTTCATAAACAAATAAGTATCTCATTTAATCTAACACAACACCAATGATCAAGCCTTTCTTTGTTGTCAGACCACTAGGCTAGGCTAAAACCCTGTCTCCCACTCCATGTCCAACATGACGATACAATAAATAGTTGAACCACAAGTCAATACAGACTCATGCATCACATCATACAATCCATCACTACCTCAGGGGAATCACACACAATCACCCCATATACCCTATGTCAACTTCACCTTCTCAAATAACATAAGCGTGCTCCGTCATATTCTGCAATTTGAAGCTGCACAAATAAGAGATTCTGGTTTAAGTGAACAACTATATACCGTATGATGCCTGTAAAGCAGAAGAAATCAATCCAATTGTCTTGGGTTATTTTTAGAAGACAGCTCAAACTATGACTCATTGTCACCACCATATCTATTAACTTATAAAGGTTGGAATCTTATCCGGTATATAAGTTTGTCACTCTGTACTCACCGCAGTAAACAAATTGGTTGAAGTCAAGAGTCACCCTGCCTTGCTTGCTTGTATCAAACGAGTTGAACAGGTTCCTGGAAAGGATATAAAATTGTAATCAATGTTTCAGTCAGTTAACAATAGCGGGAAAGCAGGTTTGAATCATAAGAGAACAACATGACAGCTACTAAGTTGAGGAAATGGTCCAATCACCAGTAGCAACTCAATTTAACCAAGAAAAAAACATGACCAGTCCTCAGTCAGTTGCACAACATTATTGTTCCAACCACGAAAATGCAGCATAAGCAATGATATTAAGCTAATTGATCTCTACAGACCTGGCTGACTGTACAAATATGCAAAGAGATATAAAATCATCAAGCCTGAGTTTGCCGGTCCTTGTTTGATCAAAACTCTGTATCATCATTAATAGAGAACACAGTCAATTTCAAATATCTTATTTATAAACACACTAAACTACATCTAACTATCAATTAGATTATCTCATGTACTTTACCTCACAAACGGTATAAAAAGCTGGGGAGTCAAGAGAGAATCCAATTTTCACTAATGCCTAAAAAAGAATAACAGAGAAATATATCGTGAAAGAATAGAATAAGAAGCATTCTAGAAGTCCTCATAATGGAAACACTAAGCATCTTGCAATTGCACCATAACAAGTTCACAACAAACAATAAAATTCAGATGTAAAAGGCAAAGAACAAGAAGAAAAAGGAAATCCATCAATTAAGTTGTGGCTTATACCTCATATGCTTCATCAGGAACAAGATATCCACGTTCCCTGCTCAAACGTGGAGAAAAAAATACCATAATTACATTAATCTTTACTTCTTGTAGCTGCATTAGGTTCAACCAACAAAAAGTAGGACGAGATCACAACAAACTTTTTATTAGTATTACTTCATACATATCAGAAAGAAAAGTGCCAAATGAAAAAGAAGAATGAATTTGGCTAAACTTACAAGACAATCAAGATATCATATAAGGTGACTGCTGCAAAGTACTAACAGCAAGCAACTATGGTTCGAGTAAAATAAATTTTTTACCACAACATTCTCTTCCATCGTACAAATTTCATAGCATTCTAAATCAATAATTAAAATACAATAAAAAGGATATTCATCAACTTAAATGCTTCGAAACAATGCTTTCAGTCAATTCTAAGCACCTAGAGACATGGACCAACCTAGTCAACTTACTCTAAAGAGCATGCCTATTTTATAATGGTATGCATATTGTAATCTAAAGGTAGTTTTACTGCGCAGTTCTGGTCACAATGGAACAAAAGGATGAAGTGGAACTTTAATCAAATACCTAATTGTGCACAACCAATAAGAACCACGTCGACATGCTGAGTAAGAATTGCATGTACTAAATCAAGTTCTAGCACTAAATCACCTTTCCAAGCCTGAGAATGCCTGTTGAACCTGCAGGAAAGGCAAATATGGTCGAAAACTTTATACAAGTTTCTAGTATTTGGGGAAAAAGACTTGCTATGGAGGGGCATACTAACCTTGAGAAGAAACTTGTTAAGTTGCACAAATTCTGGAAAAAATAGGTACAATAAGAACGTGACCTTTCTTAATCAACCAAAAAGAAAAAAGAAAGAGGAAAACAACAACTCATATGACAGGAAGATGAAAGGAAAAACCAATTCATGCCCGATTGCAAAAATACAAGGAAAGATGGAGAAATACCAAATGAACTCACCTTCAAAGCTCATAGTTCCATTTCTGTCGAAATCATACATCCTGAACAGCATGCCACTCAGCATAAAAAAACCCAAACCAGCAATGTTACGGCTCCGAATTCACTATATTGGATTCATAATTCCAAAAGCAGTATTACGGTACTACACCTGATCATTTGCTGAACCACGGATACCGGGAAATGAAGGTTTCCGACGGCAAGAGCACTCTGGCCAGTGAGATAAACAAAAATTCGACATCATCACGTACAAAAACTTTCCTGTGGATTTGATAGATCGAAAAGCAAAGAGAAAAAGTAAGAGTTGAACCTTGAGCTGAGTTGCAGTGATATTTCCGGTTCTCTGGGAGTCAACTCGGTCGAACCACTCCCTCAGAATCGCACGGTTCTCCATTGCTGCTGATTTGCTGCCTCCTTCCTGTTAAAGTTTATAATGTCTTCAACTCTGCAAATTGCTAAAGCACCCTTGACCCCAATAAGTAGATCAATTTTCACATTTCACCAAATATACATATACATACATATATATATATGCAATATAACAATTTTTATTTTGGGCGAAATTATACTTTTGCTCTCAAAGTACCGGCAAATCACATTTTTGGTCCATATTTTATGAAATTCACATATTTGGGCTTATAAAATAAGATAACGTTGTACATGTAGTTTCTAAATCTAACATGCGTTAAGTTTTGGAGAGAAACCACTTTTATGTGCTCAAATATGATTTTCAACAATTTTGAAAATCAACATTACACTTTTGGTCCCATAAGACATTGGGTATTTTACTTTTGGTCTCATTGTTTACATGATTAACATATTTTGGTCTCACGTGATAAGAAAATATTGCAATTTGCACATGTGGTCCTAAAGTCTAACAAACATTTTGAATGGAAGCCACTTTTGTCAATTTTGGATGATGAAATGCTTATTTAATGTAACTCAAAAGCTAGCCCCCAACATAAGGATTCTAATGTCAAAAAGAGAGTGTTGTAGGAGTTCAAGTATTTATTTGCAAATTTGAATTCAATTTAATAATAAATGACATTCTTTGGACTATGTTGGAGATTCTTTTTTTTTTTTTTTGGCACAAATATGCACTATATTGCAACAATACATATATATATATTATTTTGGGTTCATTTTTATTATTGCTGTCTGGCATTTTATAGATGAAAGATGAGAAAAATTTAACATCTATAGACTTTGGGACTACATATGCAATGTTTTTTTATTCTATTGGACTAAATATGTTCATTTTATAAAATATGAGACTAAAAAATGCAATATATTATGTCTTATGAAATTAAAAATGCAATATGAGTTCTCAGTATTATTGAAAACCACATTTGACTATAGAAAAGTGGTTTCCATTAAAAAAAAAATTGAAATTTTGTTAGGTTTTAGGATCACATATGCAAAGTTTTTTTTATTCTACGAGATCAAATATATAAACCTTTTATAATACATGATTAAAAGTACAATATCCCTATTTTACGAAACAAAACTATAAGTTTGCCTTTTGTTTTTTTCTTAATAAAAATAACAGAAAATATATCCCATAGTTTCCATGTTATATCTACAAATGCGATTTGCTGGTAGCCCTTCTTTTCTTTTATAATTAATTCTTTTTCAAATCCAGGTACTTGAATGCAGCAAAGCTCCATAAATTTTTCATTATTATTCTCAAGTGCAAAATAAAAAAGCAAGGCAATATAATGAAACATTGGTTGGCATAGACGAATGCGAAGATGCTCATCATTCTTTCCCTCTTCTCTCACTCTATTCTCCTCATATTCTTTTTTTCTAATAATAAATTATTTGGATCCAACTAAACTAATTTTCTAATTCTACAAAAAGAATATAATTTCAATATGCAAATCATAATATCATTATTGTTTAGCAAAGAAATGAAGAGAGAGAGAGAAGCAAATTGCAAAAGAAGAGAAAGGAAGGAATATGCATACAAACTACAATAAAATCCCAATTCCCAATTCGTTTGTCTTTCTAGAAAGAAAAAGAATTTCATCTGATCCGACCCACCTCCTCCTCCTCCTCCTCCTCCTTCCTCTCCTACTCCTGTATTATTTTCTTCCCAATCCCCTTTTTCTCTCTATTTTTCTTTCTCCATTTTCATTTTTATTTCCCTTCACCTCTACTCCCCATTTTCCTTTTATCTAACCTTGCCCCTTTTCTTTCATTATTCAATTTCTCAACCAAAAAACAACAAAAACACTCCACCCCAAATTCAGGGAAGGGAAAAAAAAAAAAAAAAAAAGACAAAAGAATTCATGGGTGCGGAGGGTCAGTCCAGCGCCGCCGTTGCTGCCTGTGAGGAGGTTAATGTCAACATTCGATGCTCCAATGGCTCTAAATTTTCGGTCAAAACCACCCTCGATTCAACCGTCGGGGAATTCAAAGCTCTATTGGCTCAGAATTGCGATGTCCCAGCTGAACAGCAGCGTTTGATTTACAAAGGTCGGATCTTGAAGGATGACCAAACCCTAATCAGCTATGGTATCCTATTCTCCTTTCCCTTCCTGCCTTGTTTCCTTTTCTTTTTCTTTTTCTCTTTCTTTCTTTCTTTTTTGTTTTTTTTTTTGTTTTTTCCCTGGGTTTCTAAATACTTTCTTGCTTTTCTTCCCCCTTCTGGAAATTCGATATGTATTTTTTCCATAAATGAAGAATTTGAATGGTCTATCCATACGCTTGTATTGTTTGGCGTGAGATGTTGATTTGGTTATCTGACAAGTGTCTACACAAGTAATTTCTAGTAAGTTAAGGCCTGCAATGGAATTGGTTCAGAGTTCTATAGTGCAATTCCTGGAATCTCAAAACATTTGTTCTTATAAAGCCATTGCTTGCCTGAAATTTGTATCTAAGCAATAAATGATGAAGCAAAAGCACAAAGATAATTATCGTGTCAATAGTGGGGGATAACTACTGTTAATTGGATGCAATCATGGTGAAATAATGGATCTGATTTAACTTAGTGATGATAAGTTAATAATCCCACGCCTATTGTTTGAAGCCTCACAAGAGGCACACCATATATCAGATCCCTGAGAGTTACCGATTGTGCTCAGCTTTAAGAAGCTGGCTTTGTCATCTTAAAGAGAATTTTAAGATATTACCTGGTACGTAAAGCTTGATCTTCTTTGTCCCAGGTGGTGAATTATTTTTTTCGTCAGCACTGGATACAACACCCTTTAAACAATTTAATTGCATGAGGCATATGTTATGCTGCAATTTGAAAATTTTACAAACATCTGTCTGGCTTCGGTATAGGACACTTCGATACAGTAGAAGACTTACATTGATTAGATGGGATAATATTTTTGCGTTGAAATATAAACTTATTACATCATCTTCAAATGATTTTGATCGTGTTGTTGATTGAGTCCTTTTGCATTTCTCCTTTGGATGAATGATATAAGATATATATTAAGATATAACACTTATTTATTTAATTATGGCTTTTAGGATAGAGTGGAACTTGCAGATGTGTGCATTCAAGTAAACAGTCAGGGAGGACAACTTGCATATACATGCAGAATCTACTATCTATTTAAGAATCTCTGCTATGGTGATGCTATGGCTTGGTATATCACATTTTTAGAGTCATTATAATGTTTTATGCATAATCTACTAATCTATTAGGTGTGTTACATTGTCAATGCCTATGTTTTAAATACATGAAACTTCAGTCTCTCCACTGAGTAGTAATTTGATGGTGTATTTTTCCACCTTGCTTTCATGTGAATCTATTTTCTTATTTATGTAATGGCTCCCTTCGGTAATGTGAATCCATGAAATATATTGAGTGCATAGTTGTTCAAGATTACTCTTCACCATTATGTGGACAATATGTGTTTCTATTCAGAACTATCTGGTGTGTGTTGGCAAATTGCAAATACCACAAATTGTTACTAATGGTTTATGTAAAGTTTGCAGTCATTTATCATCACTTAGGATTTTGCTCTAAACTGATAACTAGCAATATCACGGGAGATTGTCATCTCACTAATGATGGTCTATTGCTTTTGGAAACTCATCAGTATTCAGTAGCAGAATAGGAACAAGCTTTTTCGCTTCAGTTCCACAGCTTAGGTTTCTTGCTTGAATATTTACTTCTTTGACTGTCAAAATTGTGCTCCTGCCTATGGAGTGTGCTGTGTTATTTGTATTTTGGAGAAAATGAGGATTTTTGCCGTACGTCTGACTCCTTTTGAACAGTTCTTCAACTTTTCTCTTCCTCCAACTCTCAGATTCCTTCCCCTTATGGTCTGTTTTCTCTGTTCATGAAAAGGTTTGCAGGCAGATCACACTGTTCATATGGTTCGAGGTTCTGCACCAGCTGCCTCTCCTCCCACTCCCACTCCGACTCCCACTCCTGCTCCTGCCAGTTCTGGGAATACCAACAGTAATGCTGCCACACAAGGCGCTGGCCCCAATGCAGGGGGCACTGGAATTGCTGGTGCAGGTGCATCCCCATTTCCAGTGCTTGGTTTAGGTGCACTAGGTGGTGCTGGGGCATCTGGAGTCTTTGGAGCTGGACTTCCTGAATTTGAACAGGTGCAGCAACAACTAACTCAGAACCCTAACATGATGAGAGAGATAATGAACATGCCTGCCATTCAAAGTTTAATGAACAACCCGGAGATTATGCGCAGCTTGATTATGAGTAACCCTCAAATGCGTGAGATTATTGACCGTAACCCTGAACTTGGTCACATTATCAATGACCCCAGCATCCTTCGGCAAACACTAGAAGCTGCAAGGAACCCTGAGCTAATGCGTGAGATGATGCGAAACACTGACAGAGCAATGAGTAACATTGAATCTTCTCCGGAGGGCTTTAACATGCTCAGGCGCATGTATGAAAATGTCCAAGAACCCTTCTTGAATGCATCGACCATGGGTGGTGGTGCAGCCACTGATGCATCAAACCCATTTGCAGCTCTCTTGGGGAATCATGGTGGCGCCCAGGCCAGAGATGGGTCTAATTCTTCAACTGCTGGACTTGAAACAGGAACCACTATTCCAAATTCAAATCCACTCCCCAATCCATGGAACAATACAGGTGAGATTAGACTTGTTTAATTTGTTAGGCTAAGGTTAATGTTCGTCCTTTGTGAATTACCTGACTGTATTCTTTCTTACTAGTTCATATAAGGCAGTTTTAATATGTTTTTCATCTTCGGTTTGCGAAATGTCGCATACTTATTGCCCTGCATGCGGTTTTCTTATACTAATAGCATCCTCTAGTGGTAAGGTGGGGGCTTCCTCCAAGAAAATGCCTTTGATACTGCACTAGAAAGAAGATATTATATATATTATGGAAAATGGACCTGGACTCCTAGGAATATTTTAGCGAAGTCTCTGCTTCTGCCATTAGCTATTTAATATGAGTTGAGGGAAATGAAATGGAACAGAAAGACTTTTCCTGTAGGGTGGGGTCTTGATTTAGAAGATGAAGGGCCTGCAATAACTGTCAATGTCAGTCCATTACAAAATTTATTCCTGCTTTCTGTGATACCCACCTGTTCTTACTTGCTTTACTTATCTCTCCTTTTCATGCCCTCCTCAAGTACTCCTCTCAAAAGGACTTGCAAGTGGCACTGAGAAAGAGAAAGAACAATGAGAGGTGTGGTGAGGGTAACTCTCCTCTTTTTATTTAATTTGAGTAACAACTCCCCTGGGGTTCTAGTACGGCTCTGCTTTTGTTCTTCAGGCATTGCTTCTCCCTTCCCTCTAGGGCTCTTTTGTGAAACTGCCTGTGAGTGCGGAGATCACCTCAATTAAGACTTCATGACCCAGTCTATGTTTAGTTCTAGCTGCTTGTGGTAGTCTTGCATCAGTAACTCATTCATGCACTTTGTTTGGAAAGGCTTTTGCAACTTCCTTGATTGATTACATTAGGAAAGTGACTTTCTTGCTTGATTAGTTTAGAAAATCTTTCAAGCCATATCCTCGTTTGGTTCCACAATATGTTTTAATCCTGTGGTTTGTCTCTATTCTCTTCTCTGGATGTATTTGTGATGGCATAACCGTGTGAGCTCCTGAATGTGATATCTAGGAGGTTCTCAAACAAATAATTCTGCAAGAACTAATCAAAGTGGCGATGCAAGACTACCTGGTATTGCTGGATTAGGGGGGCTCTCTCTTCCTGAATTGGAGCGTATGGGCATGGCAGATTCCTCTGCATTTGGTCAGTTATTGCAAAATCCTGCCGTGGCACAGATGATGCAGAGCTTGCTTTCCAACCCTCAATACATGGATCAAGTACTACTTCAGTTGCAGGACTATACATTAACTGCTCGTTACTGTTGCTTTTTGTTGTACTGAAATCATAACCTTTGTTCTAGATCCTAGGACTCAATCCTCAACTCCGCAGCATGCTTGATATGAACCCACAATTAAGAGAAATGATGCAAAACCCAGAAATTCTACGGGAGTTGACATCACCTGAGACAATGCAGGTATGTGCACCTTCTTTTTTCACTCAACTTCTCTGCTGTATGGCTTTTCTTATGTTCAGCAAATAAATTAATCCTGGGGCACAGGGGCTGTTGTGCTTGATAGCATCATGGAACAATTAAATCTCAGAATTATTTGGATTTGGTGTGTTTGATACAATTGAATTCATAACTGAAATGATAAGACCAGCTTGGGAATGCACCAGCATGTGGATTATGTTTATTTTGATTTATACTGATGAGAACGGGATCATGCTAAGATTTAAATGCATCCAGGAGCAGGAATTGTATTCTTACATACCACAAATATTTGTAAATACATATAAATAAATACCTTTGGTCATGCCCATATGCAAAATATTAAAATAGCATATAGTAATTACTCATATTTCATATGGTACTCCCAATTGATATATATGACAATTTATGAATAGCATGCCAATAAGTCATATTAATGGTAATAGTTGCATGAATTATTGTGGTAATAACAGCAAATATTAGCATTCTGCAGCTATGAAAACATTAACTCAGCGCTAAGAAACAATTTGTTTCATTGCTAATTTTGTTCAGTTCAGGGATAAAACCATTTTTTTTGTCATATTGACTTTGTACTGCTGTTAAAACTCACTCATCCATCGTCTGCTTTCTGTTTTGCTTTTATCATAATCCTGTTTGGTCTTATGCTATTAGTATTGTAACTCCTCAGCTGTTTCGTAATGCTTACTTTGAACATAGGTCATAAGAGCATATGATCAATGCCTTCTTTCCTTAAATCTTGCCAATTTTCTTTGTTCCAGCAAATGATGGCTTTGCAGCAACAACTTTCTCAGCTTGCTCGGCAGCAGTCAACCCCGTGAGTGAGAAATACTGTTTTGAGCTTAATTAGGATTTGTTTCTGATTATCATGCATTAATGGGTTTGGAATTGCTCGATCACGTTTACATTGATATAAGATATCCATAGATATCGGATTGTATTAATAGTTGATGATGGATTACATTGGCCCCTAGGCAATATGATTATTTCTTTTATTCAACCTTACAGTAGCTAGTATTCCATTACCTAAATCTGAAGAAGGTGAAATTAACAGGCTGGTTGAAGTTATCTATAATTACACTGATGCTGTATACACCAGGTTTTATTCTTGAAGATGATGCATGAACTCTGGAGGTTTAACATAAACCTTCTACCATGCAGTTGACTGTTTCTTTCAGGCTATCCCCTGGATGAATAGCCTTTCCATGCAAATGCCCTTGCCATCAAACTTTGCGTGCAATTGCAAATGTGTATTGTTTCCCCAACAACCTCAACCTTTAATGGGTTCCACATAATTGCACTAGTTAAGAAAATATAAAGTTGTGAGTGCTGGTGTTTCATATATGCTTCATGACCTTCTATTCATTGTCTGTATTCTCTAATATAGAAACTACTTTTTGTGCTTTTGATGCATATATTGTGTGCTGCATATGCTCTTAATTGCTTGGAATCTGATGGCGTTCTTCTGACCCCTGCTTAATCCCCTTATTGCAGGGAAGAAGCTCAGACTGGTCCGGGTAGAGGTATAAAGCAACTTAAACCTGGAATTAGAAAATCTAGAGATCATTTCATATGATTTTTTGCCCAGTACTATTGCCTGTGCAACATCTTTTTGTTGTTTGCGAAAAATGCAGGAACACAAAGTAATATGGGTTTGGATATGCTGATGAATATGTTTGGTGGACTTGGAGCTGGAAGCTTAACTGTTCCAAACACTCCTGATGGTTGCTCTCTTAACCTCTTTATTGGTCTACTGTAAATTTGATTACGCTCTAACAATCTCAATGTTGCTTGTTTATTAGTTCCCCCGGAAGAGCTTTATGCAACTCAGCTCTCGCAGCTACAAGAGATGGGTTTCTTTGACACTCAAGAGAATATCAGAGCGCTCCGTGCAACTTCAGGAAATGTTCATGCTGCTGTTGAGCGACTTTTGGGAAACCTTGGTCAATAGTAGAAGAATTGTTTCTATATTTTTCTGTTTGGGGATACGGGGGAACTGAAAAGTAGTTGGAGAAACAAGTTTCTTTACAGGCATATTACATGACAGGGCTTTTGCATTTGAGGCATGGGAATAAAGATTGCACTCACTTTTTGTGGCTGTAAACTTGATATGGAAGGGTTTCTTCATTATAAGATTTTAGACGCCCACTGGATTTTTATGTGTGCCTCTGTACATGAATATATCTATTCACGTGGAAATGTTGTATGTACTTGATGTATTGAACCAAGAGATGTTTTGCTTAGACATTTTGTTGATAGTCCTCTATTAGTTATGATTACGTGGAGACCCAAAATAAAATGAAGTGCTGCCTAACTGGTGGGTAGGTGCAGACTGCAGATATTTGGTTTTGCTTTATTTTGTTGTGTTTGTGTTGAGGCTCGGTAGAAAAATACTGCCAAGAGATTGGTTGAATTGAGAATAAGTTGCACATGAGCATGAGTTAAATTGAGAATAAGTTGCATATTGGGACCAGCAATTATTTGATTTAGGGGATAGGATGAACGAGGTGGCGGCATTTATTTTGTTTTGCAATCAATTGTGACAAAATTTGGTAAAACTAGGGCCATAGGTTTGAAGATATCAAGGTGATGAAAAATGATAGAGGAGGTTACCCAATTCCAATTAAAAAAAGAGGGAACATATATGGGTGTATTGTTTCTTTAGAAATGGATGAAATGAATAGATTGCTCAATGAAAATGAAAAGATACAAAGCGAGTGGTGATGGTCTTGGAAGATGGATTTGATTTGTGTGTTGAAATTTAGGGTGAGGTGGGGGGTGTGGGTGTGGGTGTTGGGTTAGCAAAAGAAAAGAAACTGTAAAAACTTTGTAAAACAGGGCAAGGAAGGAATATATGAAGTGGAAAACGTGTTTGCGGTTTTATAAAGTCGTAAGAGGAGATAAAAGAAACAAACTGATCCCAAAAACCGGTTGAAGGAAGAAAGACAGTGCATTGCGCGAATTTAACACTTGTCCGACCGCAAACTGCTTTTATTACCAGCAGAGCACGAGTCCCCTCCCCTCCCTTCAGACTAGATTGCTCTCTCTCTCTTTCTCGCGTCTCCGACTCTCCGCCCTCAGCCTCAGGTGATTTTCCACCTGCATTTTTAATCATCTTCTTCACTTTCTCTCTTCAATTTTGGTTTATTTTCTTATTCACTTAAATTCAGGCTTTGTTTAACTTTACACGCTACATTTGCGAATGCTGTGATCAACTGCTGAATTGTTGCCTGCCCCTGTAAACAATTTCATCTACTCCCCTTACAAATTGCGTGGTACTTGTGTAAAATACTTATATCCGGTCTGGGTTTCCTTTCTTCTTTCTGGATTGATGTTTATATGACTAAGATTTACAAATGGAGGACGGGGTTAGCTGCGATTGCTTCCTTTCCTTTTCTTCTTTCCGACTTGAATTCTTTATGGTGCAACTCTTTCTATCTATTTCATTGGGACAAACCTGAATGTTGTGCACTTGATTTCCTCTTGTTGATTTCCTTGTTAGCTGCAGCTATTGGTACAATGCAGTCGAAATAAGCCATGGAAATTAAGATGGTGTTTGTTCTATAATATGTTGCATCTTTTTTAGGAATTTTATCTTGATGGTTATGATCATCAATTGATGATTGTATGACATGTATTAGATGGAAAAAAGTCAGTTTTTATTGGGGAAATACAAGTGTTACTTGCAATTGATTCTATTGCAGAAGGGAAAAACAACAATGTTTTCACACAGGTTGCGAAATGTCAGAAAAAGGACTAAAATGCATTATCATACTTCAGTATTTGTACAATTGGAGATTTATCATTATTGTGTGATATATTAGCATCCGATTTACCTGTTAGTTTTATTTCTTCATTAGTTCTATCCTTGGTTGTTTATTCATGTCCTTACCTAACTCCTTTCCACTCTATATTGTTGAACCTGATACCTTATAGCGATCTCTTGCTGAGGTAGCCATCTCAAGGAAAAACTCAATCACATAAAATAAACAGATGTCCTCTCGAGATTTCCTTAGTCCTGAAATATTTACTTGTTAACTGGATTATGTGCAACATTTCCTTTCCTCTTTGGAAAATCTTCATAATCATCTGACCATACTGAGGAAACGATATTCAGATATTGGATCCAACTTCTGGTAACCAATATCCTTCGCGTTCCACTGGTGGTCGTTTATCATTTTTCTTTCCTTACCAATGATACCACCTTCTAAATAGTTTCAGTTTAAGGTTAATTTCTTGTATTTCTATTTCAGGATTGGTATATTCGTAAGATTCAGACTTCTGATGGTTCAACAAACAAAAGAATCTTCATTTACTGAATACGGGCTCGGTCATGCTGATTCTGGTTTGTCAAACTCTGATAAGCAGCTTTCAGTGTCTGTGGCTGCAAAGACACCAGAGGATTCACGAAATGAAAATCTAATGACGGTATCAAAATCTATTTTCAGCCCTCTCCTTATGGACGATGGAGCATGTGCTGGTGAAGTAGTTAGGGTTTCTGGAACCAAAAGGCCAATTCCTGAGTGCCTGCGGAGCCCTGCAAAGAGTAATGCTGGGAGTGCGCACATAGTGTATGTTCGCAGAAAACCTGAACCAGAGTTGGCAAAGAGTAATGTTTGTGATGCTAAAAGTGACACTGTTGATTCTCCTGATTTAAGGAAATCCACTGACCAGGGTGACAAAACTCAACAGCTTATGGAGATGAATGAACCTGTGATTTGTACCTCAGATGTTGCTCCAAGTTGGAAGGCGTCTTCGCTGAGTTTATCGCCTACAAGGCCCTCACTTTCTCCTTCTCTTCGAAGGTCTTGTAATACGAATATCGCATCACCAGAAAATATTGAGCATGTTCATGTTAATTGTGCAAATCCTTCATCAGAAGATCCATTAACAGCAAATGTTAAGCTTTGGGAAGAACGATATCGCCGCTTGCAGAGTTTGTTGAAAATGTTGGATCAATCAGATCAATATGAATATGTTCACTGTATGCCCATACTTTTTATGTTATAGGCATATTTTTGTTGTTTCATCATTTTCTTTTTTTCTAAAAATACTTACTTTCTTTTTTTACCTGTTCAGTGCTTCGATCGCTTTCCTCTGTTGAACTTAGCAGGCATGCTATCGAACTTGAGAAACGATCAATTAAGCTCTCACTGGAGGAAGGTAATCTGTATAATTGTTTGGAAATCCATATTTTATTTTTGTGATGTAACTTGGTTCCACTATAGCCAATTTATACCATTGCTTTTTTTTTTTTTAATAATCTAAATGTGGATATTAATGGTTGGCCTCGTGAACAACTGAACATCAGAATCCTTGTTAAAATATGCTAAAGCCTGAGGACTTTGCCTTCTGCCTTGTCTCATAATTCATTGAAAGCAGGGTACGTTGCTTCTATGAACAGCTCTGTCAATATAGAACTACTTTAGAAAAGCCTTTAAGGTGGTTAGAAAACCAGAAAAGAGAAGAAAGAGGACCTCGGCTTGATTTTAATTTTTTGATGTTGGCAGTTAGTTGTTTCCATTGGACACTACAAGTTGGTTGTCATGAACTGCAAATAATAACTAACCTATGTTCCTTCATCTACCAAATGTAGGACTCTTGCTCATCACGTCCTTCCTCAGAGAGTGAACATAACGTAATAGGCTAGCTTAACAATGGTGTCTGGACGGAACTCTGTGGCATGAGATTATCTCCTTATAAGGAAGTTAGACATGACACTGCAACTCAGGCGACCCTGAATTAACTTCGAATAAAAACCATCTAAAGCAAAGAAATCTTGATTGAGAATGGACGTTCTCAATCTACATAAAAGAGTTATATTCAAGATCAGAAATCTGTTGACACATACTCGTCGTGTTGAAAGCATAAGCTATCTTGTGTAAGTTGTACTGCAGGAATATATAATCATAAGAGGGTAGCAATAAATTTAATTTTCTTTGTCCCCTCTCTCCAGGATTCCTTGGAGCTAGAACAATGTGAATTAAGGATCATGCCACATTCTAGTCTCTTCAAATTTAATGAAGGTCATATGGTTATGATCTACCCAATGAGAGGATTCTTAAATGCTTGGCTATGTTATTATCTTCTCCAAAGTAGAAAATCCCTCATGGTTCTCTATTCTGGTAGGTGGAGTAAATTCTTGGAGACTTACACTATTCTGATAGTCCCTCTAAAATTCTACCACATGACCTCTATGATCTTGCAAAATGTAAAATCTTTGTCACTTGTTAAGATGGGTTGAACCGTGGGTCCCTGAGATTGTGGGAGTTATGGGAAGGGGAATGGTCTCTGGATTAGAGTATGGGGGTGGACGCAAATCTGTACTCATCATTACTGAAGATCAGTGAATGTAATCTAGAAATTTGGAATATTTACTTGGTTGCTTCAGTTCGGTCTTACTATATTCACCTGGGTCTGGGTGGAGACAGTTGATGGTTCTATATATATGGCTGTTAGTTTTTTGAGGCCACAACGTAATTTGATTGATTTTTGTTATATTTTGTTTGAGCTAATTGTGGCATCATTTAGGGGATCTTGCTCCAAGGTGAGGTTCATAATAAAATATTCATGATTAGAGATCATCTTATCATGATAGATATTTCCTTCTTCCATCTAATATTTAATTTCTTCTTTGACATTATAAGGTAATTCAATTCATTTTTATTTGAGCATTTTTTGTTCTGCCTTTGAGATTAAACTCTCTCACATCACATGACATGTTGATTGTGAATTACTAAAAGTCATTAAAATCTTTGTACAAGCAGCTTGGTGAATTTGAATTTGCGGATGAGTTTAAGTTTGGATGTTAGGATTATATATATATATATATGTATGTATATGATGTTCTGATACGTGTATGTTTTGATGGTTCAGCAAAAGAGATTGAACGAGTTGGCTTCATTGATGTGTTGGGGGGTAGATATGGGAAGAATGCTTGTACGCCGTCTAGTCAGCAAGAGCAGCAGTTACACAATTGAGGTGGAATGTAATACTTGTGGACAGAGATGTGTGTTATTACTTACTGCAGCAGCAATATATATAGATATAAATGCATTTGTACGTGCGTACCTGTGGTCTGTCGTTGTAATATATATAGATATAAATGCATTCTGCAGGTTCAAGTGGACTAGTACTGATGGATGTTAATGGAGACTCGAGTGTACATGTTGTCTCTGTCTCTCTCTCTCTCTGTGGGACATTCTATATATATGCATATAAATGTAGCTAGAAATATATATAGTTGATGATCAGTAGGAGGCAGCTAGCTTGATTTTGTATATGGAAATACCTCATCATGTTAATGTTACATATTAATGTGCGGCATACTAAGTAGGTAGTGTGTGTGTGTGTCTCCTATCTTTAGACGTACGTATGTTGATATGAGATTTGATATTACAAAATATTGAAACAGAGTATCCCTACCAATACGCAAATTAACAACAAACTCTATGATATACTTGTTAATTAATTAAATGATTTATATCTGATTGAATTTTTTGTTATATTTTTTTATTTTATTTAACATATACACGTTATGTGAATAAATATTATGTCATGTATTTTATTTTAAAAAAGATTTTATAGGTGCAGTGCATGGAAGTTAAATGAAATAGAAACACGTAAAACATTCAATTTGAATTATGTAGTTCAATTCGGAAAAACAAAAAATTATATAGGAAAAAGTAGGTATGAATATGTTTATTGAAGTGGAGAGAGAATATTGGGGAATGGATGGAAGTTGATAATGCTCTCTCTCTAAAGAACAATAACCGCCCGCCAACCGCCCCCAACCGCCCCCACATCTCCACTGCATAAGTAACCCACACTGTCATTTCTTACACGTTTTCACCATTCTTAAATTACATTTACATATGGACACCAACAACATTAACAACTGCCCTTCTTCCGACGATGTCCTGTCCCCCCTCCACCGCCACCCTACTCACAACCCTAGAAAGAAGAAGCGAACCAAGTTTCTCACCATCATTAGAGACGACGACGCCGCTGCCACCACTTCCAAGCCTAAGCCCACCAGCACCAGAAAGCCTGACTCCTCCGCCCCCAAAATCACCAGGCCTTGCACCGAGTGCGGCAAGAAATTCTGGTCATGGAAAGCCCTCTTCGGCCACATGCGTTGCCATCCTGAGCGCCAGTGGCGGGGCATCAACCCACCTCCAAACTTGGTCCGCCAACATCTCTCCGCATCGACGGAGGAGGATCACGAGATCGCCACTTGTTTGTTGATGTTGGCTAATGCCCCAGTCGAGTCGCCTTCTGCTTGCGCTACTGTTATAAAGGCCCCAGCCGGGGAACATTATTGTAACTCGGAATTAATAGGGAATATTAATAGTAGTAATAGTAATGTGGTTGATGGGGGTGGGGGGTTTGAATGCTCGAGTTGCAAGAAAGTGTTTGGTTCGCATCAGGCTTTGGGGGGGCATAGAGCAAGCCATAAGAATGTCAAAGGCTGCTACGCCAACGCCAATTATAAGTCGAAGGAGGAGGAGGAGGATGATGATGATGAAGAAGAAGAAATATTACTATTAGAGGGGGGTTGGATGGAGGAGGAGGATGATGACAGCAAGCTGATGAAGCAGCAGCAGATGTTAGTGAGTGGTAGTTTAGGTACAGGGCACAAATGCAGCATATGTTTGAGGGTTTTCTCGAGCGGACAAGCATTGGGTGGACACAAGAGGTGCCACTGGGAGAAGATGGAGGCGCCAATGACTAGGGTTTCTTCATGTGGTTTGGATTTGAATTGTAGTCCAGCTGTGGAAGAAGAAGATGTAGATGATGAGGATGATGGTGGTGGTGGTTTTAACAAATCTGATTCAAGGCGGGTGGCTAATTTGGATTTGAGGTTACGGCTTTGAAGTATTATTAGGTATGAGGATATGTAGGGTTTGTTTGCAAGGGTGAGAATATTGATATATGATTCATGTATATGTAGTATAGTGTAGTGTAGTGGATCACAGATGATGATGACATATGGACATCTACATGCAGCAATGACTTTCTGTATATGCCTCCAAAAATGTAGGGAGCTATGAATTGATGGATCATTTCATCATGATGACTATAATATATATAGTAGTGAACTCATCATTTTAATTCAAATGTGCCGACACCATCACCATCACCATCCATCTTCATAAGAGTATTTGAGGAATTTGGAGTAATTAACCAGCCATGAAAAAGTAGTAGAATATTAATTAAGGCCTCTTAATTTTGTACCTACGTAACTACTTCTTCTTTCCCTCATCACTAGCAAAACTATAATCCATCTATAATTAATCATATATAATATATATGAATCGTGCATGTTTGACCCCACAACTCCATCTTCCAACTGAGAAGCCTACGCCTGCGGTACGCGTTTAATTCATCAATTGACGACCATATGATCATGATGACGACTAGTGGAATATGGGCCAAGCAACAGGTGGTTGTGAAAAATCCAGGCATCCAGTGAGATGGGTTGGGCCAAATGTGGATTTGGAAGAGTTTGTGAGATTAATGAACACTGTATAAATCTCTTGTTCACATAACTTGAAAAAAAGGAAGAAAGATTTCTAATAATGAATAACATGATCAACACTCTAACTAATATATATTTAATATTATAGGTAGAATGAATGTGTAGAAAGTAGGTAGGTAGCATTTTTGGATGATGAAGAGAGTTTCAAGCTTCATTATTCAACTAATTGTGTGTACGTAATTAATTGTTAATTTATATATAATTACCTGGGTGCTTTCATAATTGAGTATGATCCACATCATCATCAGATATATTCATTGACTATATATATGTCTGATTAATTTGATAATATACAAATATCTAATATGATATGATATGACCCAATATCTCATCTCTACCTACATACCTATACAATTTGTACTTTGTTACGGATAAATTAATATTGGTTTATATAATTAATTAATATATCATAGCAATATGTATATAGTGCATACGTGTACCTATATTATAAGAATGTCAATGAATCTTCAGTGTATATACCAAATTAAAGTCGATAATCATAATTATTCCGATATAATTCACATTAATTATAATGGATCTCTTTAGTATCTAATTAATAATTCATATATATATATCTTAATTCTACGATGTGAAATTGTGAATGAATAATATAAATGTAGGTGGGAGTGGGACACATCATCTTCCTCATCATCATCTCAATAATTCAGCTTTGACTTTAATTTCTTTACAAATCTATATGCCAGCATATTTTGGTAGCTCATATATATATATATATATATATGTATATACATTGAGTGATGGATCATATATATTATATATCATCAGATTCTACATATATAAATATTATGATCATCATCTTGCACAATTGATTACTAGCTAATTAATTAACGTCACACGTAAGTATTAATAAATCCCCCCATCAGTTAATAGCTAGTCTTTTGGGAGTTGATGATGTCCTGCTCTTCATCAATTATCTCTAATTAATTATTTGTAAACTAATTAACGTGTTTATATATATACGTACGTAGCATTTTGAACTTTGAATTGATCATTAATAATGTTTAATTGTATATATGTAATTCAATCTACAACTTTAATCAAGAGCTACCTATATATATATATATATATTGGCGGCATGGGTAGTAATTAAGGCTAGCTAATTACAACAGAAACTAAGAAAGAGAGAATTAGATTGGATGATGATGATGAGTAATTCATAGAGCTGATCAGATGTTGTTAAATGAGGAGATATATCTGAATTATATTCCTCCTATATATATCCTGCACATAATTATACATGAGAAGTTAGCTGCACATACCAAATATATACATATATATATAGAGAGAAAGAGAGAGAGAGAGAGAGAGAGAGAGTACCATTCCACCAGTTTTAATTAATTTACAATTCAAAAAATATAATTAGAGAATTAATGATGTAATTGTATACTACTCATGTGTAGCTTGCGCTTATTAATTAATTTGGGTGGAATGCACGTATATATATATATATATATATGTAACAAAAATATACATGTTTACCTTATTATTATATATAAAGATATATGGGGCAGTGGGGGGGCGGGTGATCTCATCTCATGGATATACGTTATAATTATATATATAAGTTAATTTAGTAATTAATATTAGTTGGGGTTTGAAATGAACCCACCCTAACTACTACTAATTATCTGACATAAGCAATTAAGCTAGCTAGGTATAGGGCCCTAGGGACATTAACTACTACTACCCACATATATATAAATACTATAAATATCGTTTACGTCATTATGAATGAGTAATTAAAAACTAAAATATAATTAATGGCCCATCCATCACTTGCAATTGCATAATAATAATAATAATAATATATAATAATTAAAAGCTTATATATAAAGCTTGCTTTTGTGGGTGGGTGGGTGGGTGGGTGCATGGGTTGTATTGTACTTTCCAAGTGATGGGATGGGATACTGCTCATGCCTTCCACTACTCTTATCAATTAATTAATTTTTATTCTTTTATATATGTATATGCATATGTATATATAATTAATGTAATCATTGTACTTAGAAGGTGAATAAGTAGGGTAGGGAGGGGATTCTCTTATAGTAGTAGTGGAAGTGGGGTGTATTCATTCATAATTAAAAATTGCTTATGTACGTACAAAGTAAAGTAGTAATTAATTACTATTATTTATATATATATATATATATACATATTTATATGAGGGGAAAGGGGCCGGGAGTCCGCCCCGCCCATTAATTATTATTATTAGATTAAGCTCCTTAATAAATATAAATAGTTAATATAGGTAGCAGTGGTGGTGGTGGGGGTGGTGTTTCCCCAAAAGCAACAGAGCTGTGGGAGTGCCAATTGCGAATTGGGATCTTCTCTTCTCACAAGGATTCCACTATTTTTATATATATAATTATTACCAATTACAAATTTTAACATAATAATAATTATAATGTTAGGTAGAGGTCATGTGAGAAGGGCAAGTAATTATGGGATGCGGCGAATCGAATTGGAGATGAATGAAGGGTGATACTGATGATGATGATGATGATGGCCCCTCCACCACTTTGAGAGCCGCACATAGACCTACATATACATATACTACACTTACCCTACAATAATACCTTTTTTCCAAATTTTATACATACATGAATTAATATTCATTCTTTCTACTGTCCTCCTACCTTCCAATTAATGTTCTTTTCTCATCATACTGTATATATAGAGAGAGGTAGAGGAGGAGCAAAGGTAGAGGGGAGGCGGTGAGTTATGATAAGCATAAAGATGTATAGTTTTAGCGTAGGTGTGTATTAAGTGTATGTTGTGTTGTATATAGGGGGAGGAGCACAAGTATGTATGTATGTATGTATGTGGGAGCAGGGGCATGCAAGGACTGCTGCAGAGGAGAAGAAGTGAGTTGAGTATTAACCAGAGTTAAAAAAGTCAGAGAGTGGTAGCATGTGGTTTGTGTTGTGTTACTGAGAATCTTCCAAGTCAATGGACCACAATTCCTTAAGAATCTATTTTCATTTTGGGTTTCCAATGGTAAGAAGGGAAGTGGATGATTGATTACGTATGCGTCCTTTTGGGTGGGTCCTACTCCTTGTGTTTTCATAAAAATACCTTCTTTCTTTCTTCTTCCCTTCCCTGCTCTGCTCTTCATTGCAACTCCCGCAAACACCTTCCAACTCTCTCTCTCTCTCTCTCTCACTCTGCAATTCATACCATATGCACTCTCCTTCATTACACAATCTTTTCCTGTTGATGAATTGAAATACCAAATGCATGCTACCTCTTTCACACCAACCAACAATCTTCTCAAAGTCAGTCCTCTTCTTTTCTTTTTCTTTTCCAGGTTCCACATATATATATATATATATATATATTACTGGGCTTTTGAATTCTGAAATTTGATTCCATACCAAGTGAACTGTTTTTCTAAATAATTTTTTTCTGTCCACCCAAACTCAAGTTCTTGTAATGTTCTTTTTTCTTCTTCTGCCTTAACTTTTAATTAGTTTCTCTTTTGGGGGACTTTTGGTAAATGTTATGAATGATGTAGTTAAGTTTCTGCCCCCTGAAATGCATTTCTAATTGCAGTTGGAAACAAATGTTCTATTGACCATGTTTGTGGCACCTCCTGAGCTTTAGAAGACATGGGAAAGGAATCCTCCCTGGAACTTCCTCTTTCTTGTTGTTTTTAATATAATATTCAGGCTGCGTTTGATTTGCATTTTGTATGGTGTAGGGATTTTAATTTCATGGTGATGGAGGAGGAATGACGAGTATTTGATCATGGAAGATGGTGCCTTCACGCCTAACACCATGCTGTCGGAGTCGGACAGCCCTATTGATTTCAATCTCATGGATCAACTCTTGTATGATGGATTCTGGTTAGAGACTACTGATGAATCCAGCTTTTGGCACCCTTGTCCTACTTCTACTACTACTTCAACCGATTTTACTTCATCTTCCTTCGTCTTCCCTACTTCACACACTAATATACACACTTCAAATACCACTCCACATCAGGACACTTCCTTAAAACAATCCCACAAATCAGTTACTTTTGGTCCGCCATCTCTTACTTACCCATTAATGGACGATTTTTCTCAAAATCATCAACCCTCCCTTCCTTTAGTTTCTTCAAACCAATCCACAAACTTTCTGGTCCAGGACACTCAAGTTAGCAGAAGGTTGTGGGTCGGACCCAACACAAGTCCAATCCGCAATGTCTCGCTAAAGAAGAGATTGGTGCAGGCTATCAACCACCTGAAAGATTCTATAAGGGATAAGGATGTCCTTATTCAGATCTGGGTCCCTGTCAAGAAAGGAGGCAGGCAAGTCCTCACAACGAATAATCAACCGTTTTCACTTAATCCCAACTGCAAGAATCTTGCAGATTACAGGGATGTTTCCCGCAGTTATCAGTTTGCAGCAGACGAGGGCTCTAAGGAGTTTACTGGATTGCCTGGACGTGTTTTCTTGAACAAGTTGCCTGAATGGACGCCGGACGTTCGTTTTTTCAAAAGAGAAGAGTATCCACGTGTGAATCATGCTCAACAGTATGATGTTAGAGGATCACTTGCACTTCCAGTTTTTGAACAGGGGAGTGGTAATTGCTTGGGGGTTGTTGAAATCGTGACAACTAGTCAGAAAGTGAATTATCGCCCTGAACTTGAAAATGTCTGCAAAGCGTTAGAGGTGCTGTATTGTTCTTCACTCTGTTTGTATTTCTATTTTTCTATTCAAAACCATGCGATAACCATAAGTTTTAGACAACTTAGTTGAAGAACGATGGAAATAAAAACTGAAAAATAATTTGCTGAGCAAAGAGATGCTTTATGTATGGCCAAATGTGGATGAAAACTTTGACAAGTTTGTGAAATTATGTCAATATGGACTTTTTAGGGTGAGTTATTTCTCAAATGAAACATCAGTTCAGCAAAGATCTTTTTATCGGAATGAAAAAGAAATTAGTAAACCGTCATGTTTGGTTTTGGCTTATCATCTACCTTGCTAAATGATACAATTGCTCTCTTTTTATCTGAACAAAGTTTTTCTCTTGCAGGCTGTTGATTTGAAGAGTTCTGACATTCTGAATCCTCCCAACATAGAGGTGGTATCTGATGTCATTTTCAAGTTAAAAATTCCGAATCATCTGCAATTTGAAATTTATTCCTAATACAGAGGTGCGATTTTATGTATCAGGACCGCAACGAATCTTACCAAGCTGCACTTATGGAGATCAGAAATGTCCTGAAATGTGTCTGCGATACCCATAAGTTGCCTTTGGCACAGACGTGGGCTCCTTGTGTTCAACAAGGTAAAGGTGGCTGCCGGCACTCAGACGAGAATTACACACAATGTGTTTCAACAGTCGACACTGCCTGTTATGTCGCTGATCAACAAGTTTCTACTTTTCATGAGGCATGTTCTGAGCACCACTTGCTCAAAGGCGAAGGTGTTGCTGGCAAAGCTTTCCTAACAAATCAACCGTGTTTTGCTGAGGACATAACAGCTTTTAGCAAGACAGAGTATCCTCTCGCACATCATGCTCGGGTGTTTAACTTGTGTGCTGCTGTAGCAATACGACTCAGAAGTACATATACTGGGGCAGCTGATTTTGTTTTAGAACTCTTCTTGCCGCTAAATTGCAAAGATGTTGAAGATCAGAGGTGGATGCTTGACTCATTATCATCTGTTATACAACGAACTTGCCAGAGTTTACGTGTAGTTACGGATCAGGAGTTGGCTCGGGAAACATCAGGCAGAGGAATAGCTGGTAAATCAGATGGTGAGAATCACCCAAGGTTGGTAACTTCTCCTTCCGAAGAACCATCTCCTGTTGCTTCGTCTTGTATCAGGCACGTGGTCGATTCCCAGCACAAGGGAAAACGAATTGCTGCTTCTTTGGGTCATCACAAAGAGGAACTGGGGGAATTCAAGGTGACAACCCAATGGGATAACTCAGGGTCGGACTTCCATTATTCGCCAGCTTTTTCAGAGCATGAGCAGCCCCAGCAGGACTCGGGACCTAAACCAAGTGGTGATGTTACTGGAAATTTTTTCTTGGCTGGTGGGGATCTTCCTGTAGGTCCTAAAACAAATCCTGAGAAGAGAAGGACAAAGATTGAGAAGACTATTAGCCTGCAAGTACTTAGGAAGTATTTTGCGGGGAGCCTAAAAGATGCTGCCAAGAACATTGGAGGTATGGCAATACCTCACAGCACACATAATCCGGTTGCTAAAAATGGAATTTTACTGATTTACAGCATTCTCAAAGAGCAGCATTCTTTTAGTTGACAGCGTATGCCATAGGAACATCAATGCTTATCAATTATGATATTATTTGATATGGGTACTTTATTCTCTGGACAAATTGTGGTGTTTTGCTTTGGTCTTGACTTCTTACCGGATGCTCCTTACAATGTTGTTCCTTTTCATTGACGAGTCTGATGAACTTGTTTTCCTTAATATTCGTTATGGACATTAAACCCAGTCAGTGCAAATTGTGCTTTCTAGACTTCATTAAGCTTTTGAGATGAGACTTGATATGAAAATATGAATAGAAAATAAGCAAGTATTCTTCAGAGCTACTGGTGAAGTGATACATTCAAGAGAAGTACCTTAAAAGATCTACTTCTCCCAGTCCTTCCCCTCAGATTCCCACACTTCTGCCATCTTGAATATCAGCTGCAATGTCATGATAAAAGCAACCTTTCCTAGTCAATTTGTTTACTAATCGTTGCTTCTCTTAACCTTTTATGCTACTTATTCAACAGTATAGGATTATCACAGCCTTGTTCGCATATATATATATATATGTATATTTCCTGCAATATTTTTTTTATTTATGGCTTCTATTTGTGGAGCTGTGGTCGGTATGTTATTCATGAGTTTAGGGATACTATATCTATATCTATAATATATATCAAAGCTCAAGGCCTTAAAGTAACTACTTTTGGTAGATAAAATATGAGTTATATCATTTACAAATAATAATATCTTTAATTAATTACTTATTCACATTTAAGGCTAAATCTATTTTATCAGTTTTCATCAATCATTCATTATATTTTTTCTATTTTATTTAACTAAATAGATATAACAAAAATTTAAATTATGCACACACATCTTCGATTACTAGTGTATTTAATGTTTCGTATAGTATGCTTCAAATCTAATCCCAGCCCACTAGAGGTTTTTATAATCTATTGTATTCCTACTGCAGTGTGTCCGACTACCTTGAAAAGAATATGCAGGCAGCACGGAATAACTCGATGGCCTTCTAGAAAGATCAAGAAAGTTGGTCACTCATTGAGGAAGCTTCAACTTGTGATAGATTCAGTACAAGGTGCTGAGGGTTCTATTCAGCTGCAGCCACTTACAAATGTCAGAGATGAATGATCAGCTGCAACAGGTGAATACCCAGCCTGTAGGCACCTTGATAAGTCCTGTAACCACTGCTTCAAAATCACCTTCTTCCTCTGGCAGCCACAGTTCAAGTTCAAGTTACTGTTGTTCTACTGGGGTGAAGCAGTCATCTTTCCCTGTAACTGGATCCAGTAGTGGAGAAGCTTTATCAGCAGAACACACTGGAGAGATGCTAAAGAGAGCACGTAGTGATGCAGAATTGCATGACTTGGGCCAAGAGGAAACAAAGCTTTTAGTTCGATCATACAGCCATAAGATTTTCAGTAACCATGCTCCCAATGAGACTCCACAGGTGCCTAAAAATAGCAGCAAGGTATATGATGTGGGTATGTTTAGAGTAAAAGCTACTTTTGGGGAAGAAAAGATCCGTTTGAGTCTGCAACAACACTGGGGTTTCATAGACTTACAGCAAGAGGTCTTTAGGCGTTTTAACTTAGACACTAAAAGCAGTAGATTTGATCTAAAATATCTGGACGATGACTCAGAGTGGGTGCTTTTGACTTGTGATGCTGATCTTGAAGAATGTATAGATATACACAGATCGTCCAAGAACCGAACAATTAAACTGTCCCTCAATCAAGTCTATAATCCAAGTCTCGGAAGCTCATTTGGTAGTAATGGCCCATATTAAAGGTGACTTTTACAACAAAATAAGTATGTTTCTTGTGTCTTGAAGTTGGATCACTTCAAAGGGATGACAAGCTGTTTTTGTTCCCTCCTTAACGGGTGTCAGAAAGTTCAGGACGTAGTAATGCTTGCTCAATGAATGGCTATGTTTACAGCCATCTGCCATATTTGTAGATCAGTTGAAGTGGGACAGGTATTGTAGCGCTATCTTTTTTGGGTGCTAAGGTCAGATTTATTTTGGAGTGTTCTTCTCGTTTGTATAATTATTTGTAGTAACGTCATTGACACATTTACGTACCATACTATGTACAAAGATTTCCATTAAGCATCTGTTTTTCAAGGCTCCACATGTGTTATCTTTCCATTTTATTCTTGCAAAGCATGATCACCATTCTCCCCTTCTCCTTGACTCATTGATGATGTTTATGGATAATTTGTAGCATATGCTGTCAAGTTATATCCCGAATCTGAAGCTCAGAGCAGAACAACTCCATCTTTTGGTAACAGCAGCTGGTGTTCGCTTAACTGATACCACAATACTGATACCGCTTTCGGCATTCAGGAAAAGAATAAAAAAAAAAAAGAAGAAATAAAGAAATAAAGGAAAGAACAAAGTTGACAACAAAATTACACAGGAAAAATGTGGGGATTGAAAATAGGAAACAATTGAGACAGTTACATTATGCCGAAAACGATGTTGATGCTGATGCTGTAGTCATGACATTTATTTGCTTTCTTGTACTCGCAAAGATGAAAAATAGGACTCCGGAAATTACAAAAAGGTGCCCTGTCTTCCTAGAAATTTCAAGCTAGGATAGATAACATGACTCCCTAGAAGAAAAAAGAAGAAATCATCAGCAGATTGCACAACTTGCTGGCCCTCTCCAATTGTCGTTTCCGCAGGCAATGATGGTCGTCAGCTGGTTACGCTGCAGGATTTTGCCTTCAGTTTTGCAACTATGTAAAAAATCACCACCTAACATGGTCAACGCTCCCAAGTTTCCTTCAACTCCAGTCAACATTTCATTACTTGCCCCAGAAGTACGTAGCTCTTTGGTATTTGTTGAGAAAGACGGCTATTTAATATGTGAGCTTGTCACAACCAAGGAAAATAGGAATGATAAAATTTAGCCTTCCACTCACAGCTACTGCTCCAAAGTTTCACTAGCAGCACTTAGCCTCAATCTGACAAAAACATAGAAACCTCACCTACGCATGAGGCTAATTTGGGCATGAGATTAGCATCACAAGAATGTTGTCTGCAGAATAAATACAAATAGATTCACTAGTGACACATTACCTCATTTGGTGAAGAATTTCATGTATAGTGCCACATGGTGCTAGTCTTTTGCATGTACTCCAGTTTCTATTAGTTCTGCATGCACTCCAGGTTCATGACCATGATGTAGCTGCGGCAGTCCAGAACAAAAATTGCATCATGAGCACCAAGCTAAATATAGAAAAGGAAAAAAAAAAAGGAGAGATATGAAATATACAGAAGAATTATTGGAGAAGTATGCATAAATGTTGTATATGCATATAGGTCGATATACAAAGGAGACCGGGTCAGAGAAACCATGCTTTAGAATAAAAATGTCTTCCTTTTTTTTTTTCCTTTCATTCTGGGGGGGGGGGGGGGGCAAGAATCAACACATACCCTGGGTGAATTAATTTGAGAACTTACTGTAAGGTGTCTTCTTTGTCCACACCTTAAGTTAGCTACAGTGAAGACATTTTCACAGCTGATGATAAGAGATATATGGTCATCATTTCTGAGCTTGACTGTTGACATTCAGCTGACTCCTATATAAGACCACACCTTGAGCACACAACACACTTAGATAGCAGCATCCAAGTCATCAAGAAAATCATTTTTCCTGGCTTGATAATATGACAAGTTTCCATGACCCCAGCCTTTCTGCACTCGCTTCAGAGTTTTCATGGCTATGGCACTCCCATCATCTCTATAAAGATTGAGCAGAGACATGATAAACAGCAGGTATAAAGCATCATATGATAACTAAAAATACCACCACCTATGGTATATAAAATTAGATTTGGAATAATTCCCAGTTCTAGAAGCCTTTACGTGAACAAATAGAACTAGGTTATTACTATGATAGCAAATTTTGAATTAATAAAAATACCATAATAAAATCAATGTGCATCTGAAGATGTCTGAAAGACCTGAACAGCAGATCATGGGATAGATTCTAGCTATCAGATTGTGCATTAAATAACTTAACAGACAACAACGTTATTGATTCATATCTGGCAGCACTCGAAACTAAATGGCCAAAATTCTTTTTCCAACCAGTTAAAAATGTTGAACTCAGATACCAATACCAGTCAAAAACTACTTCATGAAAACAGTGACACCGCAAGAGCCAATTCACTAAATAAATAGGTATATCAGTGAGCAATAGAATGAGTAAAGAATTTCTTCAGCAAGTTGAATTCAAACCTGTGCAGAATGGTTTGCCAATCACTGCGGTCATCTTTATATTGTTTCACAGTAAACAGCTTGTCATCTCTATGAACCTTATTTTCCATCTCAGTATCTGAACCCATTGCCAGCATTCTTTCTGTCAGCTCGTTAACCTCATGTTTATTTCCCCTCTGCCCGAAATACTCAATCACAGGCATGAACAATGCAGGGTCAAATCTACAACCTCTCTGCATCATTTTCTTAAGAATATCATTTGCACATTCTAAATTCTCACCGACACAAAGTCTATCAATGAGATCTTTGTAATGAAAGCCATTCAAATCAAAACATCTGTCTAGTGCAGCTTCAAATAATTGCTTAGCTTCCAAGATTTCCCCTCCAGCAAGCAATTCATTGAACATCAAGGTATAAAGTGCTTCCTTGTGACCACCAATACTGACAGCGATTTCAAATACCTCCTGTGCTGGTCTGAACTCCCCAGTCCTGCAGAATGTTTTAATTAACAACTTGAAGGAATATATATTAGGTGTTATTCCTCTTTGCAGCATCTCATCTAAAAGAGTAGCTGCTTCTTCAGTTCTTTCTCCCTCACATACAGAATCAAGAACAATGTTGTAAGTGTCAACATTAGGAGAAATACCTCTTTCTTTCATCTCATCCATCAGGCCTAACATCTCGAATATTTGATTTGTAATACCTAATCCAAGTATCAACCAATTGTAAGTTTGTAAAGTCTTGTTGCAACCTTTTCATTCCATGTCTTTCAGAACCTGAAATGCTGAAGATATCTTCCCCCTCTTACACAAGTTATATAGAAAAATATCATATACAGTTGAATCAGGATACAAATTTCTTCCCAACATCTCAATAAACTTCTTTTTAGCTTCCTCTAGCCGTCCATCCCTGCATAGTCCATTTATGATAGTCGAATACGTAATCAAGTCAGGCAAGCACCTTTTCCTATTTCCATCCACTAGACCAATGTACAGGTTACCCAAGTTGCCAAGAGCAGCACTTCCATGAGTCCACATTTCATTCACAATTTCAACTGCTCTATCAACCTTCCTAGTTCTACATAAACCATCAATCACAATGTTGCAGCTCACAGTATCTAACCCATTGCCTCTTTCATTCATCTTTTGCATTAACCTCTCTGCTTCTTCTATGTTGCCTTCTCTCCACAAGTTGTGCAGCATTACATTGCAAGTGTAAGTATTTGGCAAACATCCAGACATGATCATCTCATTTAGAACTTTGCTCGCCTCAACTCCCTTTCTTTGCTTGCAATGTCCTTGGAGCAGCGTGCTATAAGTGGCCACATCAGGGGAAATTCCACCAGATATCATCAAACTAACAACTCCCCTTGCATCTGCAACCATATCATTTTTACATAACCCATTAATTAAAATGTTATATGAGTATATATTTGGCCCCACTCCTTCATCAGCCATCTCTTTAAGTACTGTTTGAGCCTCCCAAATTTTCCCATTTCTGACTAAACCCAACAGCCATATGTTATAACTCTCCACACTTGAGAAAATAGCATCTCTTTTCATAGACTGAACTAAAGTGTGAGCTTCTTCCAACATCCCCTCCCTGCAAAATCCGTCCAACATTAAGTTATGTGTCACAACATTGGGCCTTGGTAAGCCCAACTCCTCATCCATTTGCATATCCCTAAATATCCTAGAGGCTTCCAAAATCTTCCCAGCTTTAGAAAGAGCAGAAATTCTAATGTTAAAGGTAACAACGTTTGGAGCGAGGCCATCCTCTTTCATCCTCTCCACCAACCTGTCAGCCTCATCATTGGTACCCTCCCTACAAAAACTCGCTATCAGAGTGTTGTATATTACTAGATTAGGGACGAGACCGATTCTCTTCATTAAATCCAGAAGCTCCAAACCTTTAGAAGCAAGCCCACATCTAGAATACCCGCGTGCCAATATCCGAAAGTGTACTCATTAGGCTCATAGCCTTTGTCGCGCATTCTATCAAATAAGTCCCGCGCATCTTCCAGCCGACCCGAATCGCACAGCGCACCGATCAAAAGATTGAGGGTATAAGTTTGGAGCTTGACCTTGGAAAAGATGAGATCTTTATAGAGCCAAGATACAAAATTGGGACAGTTTTCTTTAAGAGAAGTAAGAATCAGCAGATTGTACAAGATAATAGAGGGTGGGGATGCGGGGAAATGGGTTCGAAGAGATTGAAAATGAGATATGGCCTTGTGAATATGGCCGGCCTTGGCTAGTGTATTAACAAAGGAATACAAAAGATTATGCGGGGGCGTAGGAGAACGGAGAAGATGATGGTGGAGAGTGTCGATCTCAGAGAACATTTGGGCGCGAATGAGAATAGGGAGGATGAGAGGGAGGGAATGTTGGAGGGAGGAGAAATCATTGTTTGTGATGAGAGTGCGCTTAAAGAGCAGCCATGCGAATTCGGGGTGGTTGCAGTTTTTGATGAGAGCTATGGCCAGGGATTTGGCTTGCTCCATAACTACTCAGCAGCTGAATGCTTCAATTTTGCAGGTATGCTCTAGATAGATAGACCAACTGATTGTGTATCAATATATGGTGTCTGTGTGTCGGGGACAACATCCAAGGGATCACGGGAGCCTGCTATCCGGCGCGAGGAGAAGGCAGGGGAACGAGATAATCAGCTGTCTGATATACTAGACAAGGGGTGTTTTGAAGATATTTCTAATTAAAGATTCAGCAATCGACAACGAGCACTGCCATGGATGCCGGTCATCTAGTCCCTCTCCATCGCTCTGAAGAGAATTTGTATGGTTTTGGTGTTTGATATGCGTTTTTCTTGTTCTGATTCTTGGACTGGAATTTGTTTTGAACTAGCTTCGTTTGGTTTCATTTTTGGACGGATCAACACGTGCTCAATGCATTTCCTCATACCTCTCTATCAAGAGACATATATTATGTTTGGTTTTGTTTTTAACTTATTTTGGTGTAATTTGTGGAGATAGAGAGAGAAAAACAAAGATAAATAGGTGTAAATTAGAGATAGTGTATATGTTTGAATTTGTTTTTGGAGATAATATAAAATAAGTATGTTATATTTGATGTTAGTTAGTGGGAGACAAAAAGTACTGTTCATTGTCAAATCATGTCTTTTTTATATATATTTATACATATATATATGTATTAATATGTATAACATTTATTCAATTGTGAGCGGATTAAAATAAATAGTATTTTTTAATTATATTTGTATGGAAATGAAAAAATATAATTTATATAAATACACTTTTATAAATAATTAAATGCACTCTAGTAATCCATTAACAATATTTTTGTTAGACGTTCTATGCTAGGTGACATATTATTTTGTATTTTTTAAATTTTGATCAATGATTTTTTTAAAATTTTAATGTTATTTTATGAAATATTTTTAATATATGTAATTTTATTTAATTAAAATATATTTCTCATATAACTTTAGTTTTTAATATTTTCATTTACTTAATTAAAATACATTTTAAAAAATAATAATTAATTCTTCAATATTTTTAATTAGTTGTGCACGCTCATTAGTATATAAAACAACAAAATGTGATTTTCACACATTAACAGGCCCTAATTACATCACCGCCCCCGTGCACCACACTCCAAAACCAGCGTGCGTGTTCGAAAATCTCTATCCAAGCAAGGTATAAAGTAACAGCTATGCTGTCATTTCATGGAATAGAGAAAGAAACGAAAAAGGTAGAAATTAGAGTGGGCCATAATTTATAAATAAAGTATAATACTTTAAAATATGTTAGAAAACTACAAAATAATATGATCCAAACATGCAAATATTTTGGCCCATCTTTGAGATGGGCTAAAAACAAAAACAAACATAGTGATAAATTTTTGTCACAGCTTGCATGAGAAAATAATAAACATCAACTAGATAAACGTCAAGTCAGCCTGTTTGGGCATCAGGGAGCAAAACAACCAAGGAAAATGTTCCTTCACTTCAAATAATCCAAACTACTTTGCTGACTAGTAACTATTCTTCATTTAGTTGGCTTTAGCAGCGGCTGGGTTCCTGCCAAATTGGATGACAATAGGCTTGCCTTTAAATACATAACCATTTGCCACATTCTGCACTCGTCCATGAAACAATTCATTCATCAGGTCTATATAGTCAGTTAATGCACGTGACATACAGCCATAAAATTCAGCAATTCCCATTAATTGCCCAACATCAAATTTCTGTAGTGCATGTAAAAAAGGAGGAAAACCATTAGATTGCTTCGTGTTGGAAACCATACCAAAGCATTACGAGCAAGTTCAACTGTAGGGAACGTAATAAAAGCTTGACCCCTCATTCTTCCTTCCTGAAAGAAGTGGAGAGAGTTAATAAAACTTCTGCAGCAATATGATAATGGAAGCAGGGAGGAATATGAGGTTCGCTTTCAAGAAACGTCCCAATCAAGAGCTTGGTGCACTACATCATGCCAACACGTAACTCATCACTCACAAGACAGCTTTCCACAATAGACCTTTGAATATTTGTAGCATCTAAGACACTCTAATACTTTTCTCCGGTGATGCCACTTTCTGGGTACTGTTTGTTCATGCATAAGAACAAGAATGTTTTCTTGTGTCAGGTAATATAATGTAAAGGAATTGCTGAGAATTCTAAGATGAAAGAGCTCATAAAGTTCCTCTAACGCAAATCTTTCGTTTTAACATGTGATGTTCTATTTTCATACAAAAAGAACAGCATCACCATTTATACACACACAAAGATGTGAAAATTTATATAGGAGAAAACGGATGCTTCAAATATAAAACTACCAAGGGATTGGTTTGGATTTGGAATGCGCAAGTAAATCAAGATATCTCACCTGCATTAATTTAACACTAAGATTGGACTTGGCTGCATCAATGCTGCCAAAAAATGATCCTGGAACAAGTAAAGCAAGATGATATAAAGCAGAAACTCCTTATGAATAAAGTTCTGTAATTGACCCAGGAAGAACTAAAACAAAATAAAATAAAATCCAAAATCAGATCACTTGTTGCCAGATTAATGGACAATACTAAGACAGACGAAGATATAGAAGTAAGCTCACCAAATATAAAGTAGAAATCGTCAACAACCACATCTTTCGCCAAGTTCTTAATGTACAACACAGGACTTGGATCGCCAGCAGTATAATTCTGTTTATTAGAAAGAAAATAAATTTTCAGAATGAGAAGGCAAGCATTCATTATGCATAAGCTCCACTGATAATTTTCAATTCCTGGAGACCAATTATAAAATATCTGTCTGCAACATCCCAAAAGCTTCTTTCAGTAAAATGTCCCTTATTCTGGGAAATTTGACCACCTCCACTTTGGCCCCTAGGCATGTAAAAACACACTAGTTTTGCATATTTTCACCAACCTATTTCATAGTGTTGTTCAGAGTCCACGGGGAATTCTCATCCATGTCCACTGGACTTAAGCCCCTTGGTAAAAAGTCACCATTTTTCAGATTCTAGCATCTGTTTTTGTTGGATTATCAATTTGGTGAGAAGAAATTTCATACATTTTCATTCAAGCTAAAATAAGGAAAAAAAATCTACTGAACACTAAAGGCCTGTGAAAGCAAGCAAACACCCCCATTTTCCCTTCTTAGATTCCCCCATTTATTCATAATCAACAGATTTTCAGTACAAGTAATTTGATACCTTAAATCTAGGGAGTGACAATATTTCCTCTGGAGGCAATTTTCCACTATTTAGCTCCTCTAGAGTCGCATAAGGTTCATGATCAAAAGTTTCTAGTCTTGGCTCTTGCGCCTCCTTTCCAGCATCATCATGCCTTGGTTCAGGTTGAACCTGCTTAGGTGCTATTTTTATCTGCATGAGTATCAGGAACCCCGTACATTACAATCTTTCAAAAGAAGGTAGGTGTTAAAGTATGATATCAGAGGTCAAAGGCTATGACCTGCAGTACAGGGTTCTTTTTTTTTATTATAGGCTTTTCTTTTGGAACTAATGCAACTTGTTTTAGTCCAACAGCCTCATGCGCCACCTCCTTGTCAACAGCAGGACCTACAATAGCTTGTCGCTTGACACGCTTTCTACTAGGTCCAGCATCTCCTCGAACATCCTAAACCATTGAATAGTATTTGAAAAACCAAGCCAGTATAAAAGATCAAGGAAAAGGGGCAACAACAAGGAACCAAAAGAAAGGTAATTAATGGAACAGTCAGGAAAGCAAGATGCATAAACTAAAAACAAGTAATACTACAAATCGAGATCTTTATAGATCAGTGGCTTTTGGGGAATAGTTTTTGTTTTGTATTTCACTGGAGGGTTAAACAAGGGGGAAATGTCCCATAAAAGGATGAATCATAGAACAAATTGGCAGAAAGAGTAGCCTGTAGAAATTCCAAATACAGATGTTCATAGCAGAAAGCTCATCAATTTTCCATTCATAGTATCATGTCAAATGTATAAGGTTCCTAGGAAGGCGTGCTATTATTATTTGAAAGTTGTACTTATCAGCCATTGCGGGCTTGAAGCTCCAACTGAACCAACCAGTCACTGGATCTTTCTTGGCCAAACTCATTTGGAATTTCTTTTGGAATAAAGCACTTTGTATACTCTTGGCTTCTCCACTGCAACTAAGGCAACCCTTATACTATCCATTATCCAACAACCTCATGAACCACATCCTCATCAACAGCTGGACCCATAATAGGAAATCAATAGAATGTCAATTAGGTTCAACTTATCCTCCCACTTCTTTCAAAGTTGATCGCATAAGTGACATCGACCAAACACAAATTATGTTTCATATGCGAAAGGCCAATACATTTACTCGGGTTCGGGACAATAATTATAAAAAGAAAAACAAGAGAATCGGAAGAAAATCTGTTCGAGAAAAATGCCTAGGACTTGCACAAATGGTGGATGTAAATATAGGATTCAGTTGCGCCTAGTATGGATGACGATCTCTATGCATTAGGGATCTACTTGAAACACAAAGATGACCTTATAACAGTATAATGCATTCAAACTGGACTCCACAAAAGTGTTTTTCTGGAGGTGGTCCGCCATCATACCACTTCCAGTAGGACCTGATGCAAACAAAATAGGAAAATGATATAATAGCAAAGACCAGAGGATGACCTCATCCGAAGACTCCATTTCTGACTCGCTACTAGATAAATGTTCCATGTTGGTCTCTGAGGATGGTGGAGGTGGTGGAGGAGGAACAGGAACTGATACTGTCAGAGGTGGAGTAGGCAGTGCCTTGCGAAATGGAGCAGGAATATTCATTTTGTTCATCAAATGCAAAACCTGTACTTATGAATATAGAAATAAATATTGGGCAAAGACACAGAGGAATATATTTAATTGCTTGGGGGAGAAAGAGAGAGCAGGAGGGTGGAGTGGGGACAGACAAAATTACTATAACCTGTGTATAAAATCGGGGAACAGCAATAAGAGCATTTACAACATTGGTCAAAATGTTCCCATCGGGTGGTGGGTATGCATATCTGTAACAGAAACTGATTACTTGAACTAGTGTGTAGATCGATAAAAAGACCACAGATGAAAATGATATATCCATAAAAAACAAGTGCAAGTGTCCTCAAACAACCAAACAAATTCCAGAAGCAATATACATACAGAAGAAAGAGTCCAAATAGTAAGAAACAGAAGCTCATATAGGATATGGACTAAGAAATACAGAAAGGCATGAAAATACAACAAAAATAATCACGGTCTCAGAAGTACATAGAGTAACATACTCAAGATGGAGAGGAAATGGGTAGTCGACACCAAGTTTATCAGCAATGGGTTCACTAGCATGACTATGACCCCCTCTCGAATGATCAGTAGAAACTTTGGGGACTGAAGCATCTTTCATCATGGAGTCGGTATCTTTCCTGGTTTGTGTTTCACTTTTTTTATGCTTAGTGTCCTCAATTACTTTACTAGCTCTCTCGACTGACAAGACCTTGCCGAGAAACCGCAACCTGAACCACATAATTTCATTCAGACTGACTCTAAACTGGCGTTATGAATAGTGACAACATGAATTCGGCAATGTATTATTATGAGGACTCCTCCAATAACAAAAAGGTGGATAAGCCGGTGATAGAAAGGAAATACCCATGCAGCTGCTTTTGAGCTTGAGATGCTGATGTTTCATTCTTGAAATCAACGAAAGCACAATTTTTCACCCTATATGTAAGCGTGTTACATGAGTAGCAGTAGAAAAGTGAGATAAGAGCTGCAAACCAAAACAAGACGAGGAAACGGCGTAGAGCATCATAAATTTGATTGGCAGGGGATCAGGAATAAAAAAGAAAAAAGAAAAAAGAAAAGAAACCATGGCCAGGAAAACAAGAAGAAAAGTAAAGGAAATAAACTGACATTACAATCGACCAATAACCATGTTACTTGTAGACATGGAATCAACAATAAATAAGAGGGAGTGAAAGCAGTGATTTGGGGTAACCTTCCATGGGAACAGGGTCGGACAGAAGAGGCGCCGTAGTGAGAGAAGAGTCTAGTAAGAGTATCATGTGGAATCGCCTCGGGGAGATGGCGAACCAACAGTGTAACTGTTGACTCATGGGCAACTCCTGGATGCTGCATGGTTGTGGAACTGGAGGCGCCTCCGCCGTAACTCAAGGCTTTGGAGCAAATGCAAAATCTTTAACCAGGAAAGTAAATCTTAGAAATTAGTTGAAGTCCAAACTCCAGAGAATGAAAGCAAATATGGATAACATGATAGTATTTCACAAGGAAAAATTGACAAACAGACTTTTGATTATGGGATTGGCAGAGAGATGAAAGCCGGATGGCATTCCGATAGCAATTAACAGAGATGAATTTAACCAATTGCTGAAAAAAAGAAAAAACCCTAATTGTAATTGTTTGTTACTCCTTTCCTACTTCTTGTTGTTGGATGAATGATTTTGATGGTTGTGTTGAATTGAAAGAACACCCATCCATTAAATTAAATAATTGGAAACTTATGTGCTAACCAATAAATCATCAATTTGTTAAAATTGGAAATCATATCATAAACACGTTCTATATGGTATCTTGTATTAATAATAATAATAATTGGATATTTTTTTTAAATAACTTTTCAAAGTAAGACATGCAAAATAAAATGTGCTAAAAACATATCTATTGTTTTTGTTTGTTTAATTAATCGATTTTGTAACGTGCTTTAAGGAAGTCCTGTAAGAGTACGTACATACACACAAACATACATGAAAAATTCGTATCATTCAATGACAATATTGTATGTGTTTGCGTGTTGATAGAGACTTCTTCTCCTATGGTAAACAAGATTGACTACAAAAGAAATTTAATTAACTACTTATCAAGTATTGGCCATATCTCGTTCACATATTTTGATGGACATCACATACATAATAATACTCTGCTCAAGCCTTCTCCTCCTGGGGCTAACCAAATCGTACTCTAGGCTGGCTAGCTTTCTCAACAGCTGATGCTGATGAATCAACTCTTTGCAGCGTCTCAGCAATTTCTTGAGCTGATGGTCTCTTCTTTGGGTCATTTTCAACACAATTTAGAGCAAGCTGGCCTATTTGCAACGCGCATCCAATATGATATCTTCCCTCCAGACCCGAATCCATTACCTTCTTTAACTTTCTCATGTTACCTAAATATGGCTTTATCCAATTTAGCAGATCATGTTTTCCAGGTGGTCGATGTGTGTCCAGTACTCGCATCCCTGTCAGCATTTCTACTACCACGATGCCAAACCCATATACATCACTCTTCACGTACAGGTGCCCTGGTTCATAGGAATATATTATGAGTCTCAATATTTTTTCTTGCATAAAAGCTCAAAAAATTTAGAATTATTATAAGCATATTACCTGTTGCCACGTACTCAGGGGCAGCATAGCCATATGTACCTATTACCCGCGTTGTCACATGGGAGTTACCAGGCATTGGCCCCGATTTTGCAAGACCAAAATCAGTTAGCTTAGCATGGTATGACTGAGACTCAAAATTAGACCATGGCAACGTCAGAGAAACATAAACATAATCTAAATAACTTTCTTTTCCTTTAAGGCATAATAACTTTTCTCCTACGTATACATGGGAGCACACGTGGTTACCTCATCAAGCAATATGTTTGCGGTCTTGAAGTCTCTGTAGATAAGTTTTGGATCTAATGTATGCAAGAAAGCAAGACCACGAGCAGCTCCAATTAATATCTTAAGCCTAATATCCCATGGGAGTGGCTCGCTAGCAGAACCCCCTACAGAAAAAGAGGAGGAAATAAACAAACTCAGACGTAACTGCAGGAGAACACATCTGAATCATATTGTTATTCACTCCCTTACTTCTGAAAAGATGCATATCTAAGCTGCCTTTTTGCATGAATTCATACACAAGCATTAGCTCTTTATCCTCCCAACAGCAGCCCAACAGCTTAACCAGATTAGGATGAGAAAGCCTTCCAAGGAAATTCACCTCATTCTGCACATGTTTAATCATGTTGGTATTTGAATCTCAATGGGAACTCCTGCAGTAGTTTCCGATGCCATATGTGCAAGCAATATGATCTACAAACAGTAATTTGTGCGGCTATCTTCTAGTAAGAGCCTTTCTTTCTGATCATTATTTAATTTGAAGAGCACCAGATACTTGTAAGATTACTGAAGAAGATGGGAGATGCGGAGCAAGATAAAAATCATGTTTCTCCATGAACAAGATGTTCATCCTTGTAAAGGGGTGAAGAAACAATAGAAACATACAGGTATCTGAAGATAACTTAACAATCTCTAGCCAAAAGCAAACATGATGAATTTGTGAATCCTCAAAGAGAATGACTTTAATATGCTTAAGGTCAGCTTATACCCAAACACTGGTTTTCAAATTTCCTAATATATAATGCTCAAGGAAATTCGACTTACAAGAATGCCGAATTAAAGAAAGCTAAAGATAAAAACCATCTTTAATGGGAAACGCAATGATGTGTTTTTTATGAAGGTTCTAGTGAAGTGTTGCTGATTCAAAGCTATGCACTAAACTATGTCATCTTTTGTTTTTAATATTCTGCAATATAATGTACTAGAAGTTTGAAAATGTATGTGATATTCCTGAATTTAGACTGCAACTATAGGGAACATATCTCCCTAAATCCTGGAGGTTTGGTAATGACTTCTACTTTTGTATAGAATAAAAACTCACTGCTGCAGAAATGAATTGAGTGAAGTTCCCTATTCCTATTTGAGTTTCTTCTCTAAATGCATACTTAACTTTCCTACAAGTGGTATCAGAGCAATTCTGATCTTTGTGGGACTGTGTGTGCTTGAGAAATTTAAGTGCTTCTTGTGATGGCTACAAGCAGCAGTTTTTCTGCTCCTTCTCCTCCAATCTTAACAGGTGAAAATTATCATGCATGGTCTGTGAAGATGGAAGCATATCTAAGAGGTCTACTACTGTGGGAGGCAGTTGAATCAGATGTTGAAGCTGAGTTGCCAGAGAATCCAACTCTGAATCAGCATAAAGTATATGAAGAAAAGGTCTCCACAAAATATAGAGCCTTAAGCAATCTTCATGCAGCAGTGGATGAGACTATTTTTACGAGGATCATGGCTTGAAAATCAGCCAAACAAGTTTGGGACAAGTTGAAAATTGAGTTCCAAGGCAGTGAAGAAACTAAACGGATGCAGATCTTCAATTTAAGAAAGGAATTTGAGCTTCTCAAGATGAAGGAGACAGAGAATGCGAAAGAGTATATTGACAGAGTTATGAAAGTTGTTAACCGGATAAGGTTGATGGTGAGGATCTTCCTGAAAAAAGGATTGTGGAGAAAGTAATGGTAACTCTTCCAGAAAGATTTGAAGCAAAAATTTCATCACTTGAGAATACTTGGGATTTGTCGCAGCTCAGTCTTCAAGAGCTTGAAAATGCTCTACAAGCTGCTGAGCAGGGAAAAGCTTTTAGAGAAGAAGAAAACTCAACTGAAAGTGCTCTTGTTGCATCTCATAAAACAAAAGCACATATTGATGATGCAAAGAAGGGCTCTCACTCAAAGAAAGGGAAAGAAAAGAAATTTTATCAGAATAACAAAGGGAAGAACAAAAGAGGAAGTTCCCACCTTGTCCTCATTGCAAAAAACACAACCATACAGAAAATTATTGTTGGTTTAGGCCAGGAGTTCAATGCAAAGCCTGCAAACAGTTTGGACATATGGAAAAAGTTTGTCCAAGCAATTTAAACAACCAAAATCAAGCTCAACCTGTCAATGAAGGGCCTGAAGTGCAGGAGGAGAAGCTTTTTGTTGCTGTTGCTGCTGAAAAATGCTCAGTTGCAACTGAAAATCTTGATGCTTGGATTTTGATAGTGGTTACACACACCACATGTCATCAGATTTGAAAAGTTTCAAGTCTTTAGATGAAAAGTAATCTTCAAAGGTGAGACTTGGAAATGGTAGACTTGTGGATGTTAAAGGAAAAGGTGTTGTAACAGTGCAAACCTTTTCGGGTATAAAACTTATTACTGATGTGTTGTTCGTACTTGACATCAAGCAAAATCTTTTAAGTGTTGGCCAATTGTTAGAAAAGAATTATACCATTGAGTTCAAGGATCGAACTTGTGAAACTTATGATCACCTTGACATGAAGCTTTTCTGAATCAGAATGCAAAAATAGGAGTTTTAATCTTGATTTAAAAAATCATGAAGTTGAAGCTTTTGTTGGTATTGAAGCTAATTCTTGTCTTTGGCATAAAAGATTTGGACACACTAATTATGATGCATTGAGATTACTTGAGAAAAGAGAAATGGTAAGTGATTTACCTATTATGAATGTGCCTTCTGGTGTGTTGGCGTATCTCAACTTGGCAAGTTTAGTAGGACTCCGTTTCTAGTTGATCAAGCATGGAGAGCAAATGAAAACATCAATTGGTCCATACTGATGTATGTGGACCTATGAGCATTTCTTCATATGGTGGAAGCAAATACTTCCTTTTATTTATTGATGATTTCACAAGGTACTGTTGGGTTTATTTTCTCAAAAGCAAGTCTGAAGTCTTTGCTATGTTTCTGAAGTTTAAAGCTGAAGCAGAAAATCAAAGTGGTCATTTGATTAAACTTTTGAGGTCCAACAATGGCACAGAATATTCTTCAGCTCAATTTCAGCAATATTTGCAAAAGGCGGGCATCCTCATCAATTTAGAGTCACTTACTCACCTCAAAAAAATGGTGTAAGAGAAAGAAAAAACAGGTCCATTATGAATATGACCAGGTGATTATTATTTGAAAAGCGTTTGCCTAAAAAGCTTTGGGCAGAAGTGGTCAACACTGCTGTCTATCTTCAAAATAGACTTCTAACCAAAGTTATTGATGGAAAAACACCTTATCAAGCCTGGAAAGGTGTTAAACCATCAGTGGCTCATTTAAAAGTTTTCGGAAGTGTGTGTTATGCATATGTTCCTGAAGTGAAAAGGGACAAACTTGATCAGAAATCTGAAATTGGCATTTTTGTTGGGTATAGCGATGTTTCAAAAGGATATAGAACTTGAATCCCAATACTGAAAAGTTTTTTGTGAGCAGAAGTGTCAAATTTGACGAGGACAATGCTTGGAATTGGGAAAGAATGACTGTTTGCTCTTCGAACCAAAGTGCTCATTCAAAAAATATTCATCAAGAAGATGTCACTTCACAGGAGGAAAGCTCAGACGACGAAAATTTTGCTGTAAGAGGTACTCGATCACTCCAAGACATCTATAGTAGATGTAATCTTACTACTCTTGAACCTATGGATGTCACTGAAGCAATGGAGTCTCCACTTTGGAAAACTGCCATGGAGGAGGAGATCAATATGGTTGAAAAAAATGAGTGTTCAAATTGAAACTCAATCCTGATGGCTCCATCAACAAGCACAAAGCAAGATTAGTTGTGCAAGGCTATTCTCAACAACAAGGGATTGATTTCAAAGAGACCTTTGCTCCTGTAGCCAGGTTTGATACTATCAGCTTCTTGCTATTGCTGCTCACAAAGGTTGGGAAGTGTTCCAACTTGATGTGAAATCAGCTTTCCTCAATGGCATTCTCAATGAGCAAATATATATTGAGCAACCAGAGGGATTTGTTGTCAAAGATACTAATGATAAGGTTTATTTACTGAAAAAAAGGCCTTATATGGATTGAAACAAGCCCCTAGAGCATGGTATTCAAAGATTGATAGTTATTTGCTTGACTTGGGTTTTGAAAGAAGCATTAATGAAGCAACACTTATTGTGAAGCAAGTGTGTGCAGAAGAAGTTCTGATTGTTTCATCTATACTGAAGATATTTTTGTCATTAGTAGTGACTCAAACTCTGTTGATGAATTCAAGAGGCAAATGTGCGAAATGTTTGAGATGAATGATCTGGGGTTGATGTGTTATTTCTTGGGAATGGAAGTAACACAAACTACAAAGGTACTTTTAGTTCCCAAAACAAATATGCAGCTGAAATATTGAAGAAGTTTTCTATGGCAAAATGCAAGGTTGTCAGCACCCCAACAGTTCAAGGGCAAAAATTGCAAAAGAATTATGGCACAGGGTCTGTTGATCCTTCCATTCTTAGAAGTATGATAGGGTCCTTGCTGTATCCGTCACAGGACCTGATATTATGTATGCAACAAGTATTCTTTCCAGATTCATGAATGTGCCAACAGAAAGTCATCTTAAAGCTGCTAAAAGAATCCTAAGGTACATTCAAAGCACATTGTCATTTGGTGTGTTCTACAGGAAGTGTTCAACTCTGAAACTTCTTGGCTTCACTAATGTGATTGGGCTAGCTCTTTAGATGATTCAAAAAGCACCTCAGGTTATTGCTTCACTCTTGGTTCAGGTGTTATATGTTGGAGTTCAAATAAACAAGGTTCAATTGCTCAATCTACAGCTGAAGCTGAACATATAGCTACTTCTGTTGCTGTAAATCAAGCTTTATGGCTAGGAAAATCTTGGATGATTTAAAGTTTAATCAAAGTTGTGCAACTGAGATTCTCTCTGACAATAAATCAGCTGTGGCAAACCTGTTTTTCATGGGAAATCCAAGCATATCAAGATCAAGTACCATGCCATCAGGCAAGTTGAAAGAGAAGGTGAAGTTTTGTTGTTGCATTGTCCTACTGAAGAACAAGTTGCTGATATATTTACCAAAGGATTGCACAAAAACAGATTTGAAGAGCTTAGAAACAAACTTGGTGTTGTGCACAGCTTTCGCATCAAGGAGGAGTGATGAAGGTTCTAGTGAAGTGTTGCTAATTCAAAGCTATGCACTAGACTATGTCATCTTTTGTTTTTAATATTTTGTAATATAATGTACTAGAAGTTTGAAAATGTATGTGATATTCCTAAATTTAGGCTGCAACTACAGGGAACATATCTCCCTAAATCCTGGAGGTTTGGTATTGACTTCTACTTTTGTATAGTATAAAAACTCATTGGTGTAGAAATGAATTGAGTGAAGTTTCCTGTTCCTCTTTGAGTTTCTTCTCTAAATGCATACTTAACTTTCCTACAGTTATCCTACTGCACATTCGGTGTTGTTAAAACATCAAACGTGAATGCAAAGTGAAAAAGCACCAAATAGTACTCAATTAAGCAACTCACACTATGTGTAGTAGTCCAATTAAGAAACTTGCAGAAAATAGTTAACAAGTACCTGCCACTCTTCATAACCCTGCAGGCTTTCAGAATTCAACTTCTTAACCGCAATGAGTGATCCACTTCCATTTTTGGTACTGGATTTCCCTTGGAGCAAACCTTTGTAAACCCTCCCAAAGCCACCTTCTCCTAAAACTCTATCATTACTGAAATTTCTAGTGGCGGCCTTCAGTTCTGAGAACGAGAAAATTCTTAAGTTGGGACTCGGAAGCGCCGTTCCACTTATTTTCTTCTCAGTATTAGTGCTGCCTCTTAATGTCATGTTGCCGCTCCTATGTGATATAGGTGCTGCAAAATATAAACTCATCAATTTCAAGACTATGACGAGAGAAAGTGATTATTAACCAGGTTAAATCAGTGAACAAACCCATTTTTACACATTCCTTTTTCTTTTTAATTATGATTAATAATATAGCTGAAATTTGATAGAAATAATAATTATTACATCACGACTGTTGCAATTAAGCACAATACTTTGATTAAGAGTAACAAATGATAAATTTTCCACCAATTCCTGCTTTATCTTGTGAACCACACTTGTTATCACCATTAGTTGGGAAAAATTAGCATATAGCCATGTCAAGACCATCAGTCCTTTCTCCGGCTCTAGCCAACAGAATTTTGAAGTATGAACATCAATCAATTTATTGCTTTAGCTAACCAAGGCTTCAAGTCTTATGGCTAAATTGAAGAAACCTAACTCATAAGTAAAAGGTAAAGATGCACCAATAACAATCCATATTAAGGTTCCCCTGCTGTTTTAGTTTGTGAGTCCTGTGCTAGCTGAACATTTGAATTGCTCAAGATACGAGTTAGACTAACATGGTAGCACCAGGTAATAAATGTGTTAAGATTTTTAACCAACATACAAATACACATATCTCTTAAACTTATTGTAGCAAAATCAATACCTGATACTGAGATGCTGACCAAGCCCTTTCTCTTTGATGGTTTTCCCGTGTTCCAAAATGTATCCCATGGCAGAAGTCGTGATAGCTTGTGCATTGTGGTTTTTCCCCAATCTTTTTTCCCAGCATTGATCATTTTGCTGTTAATTTCTTCTTTTGGGGTAGATGCACCACTTTGAACATTAGAAGAAGCCGTTGTTAGTTGTCTTTGGCTCACTTTACAGATAGTTCTATCACTAAATGGCAAGGGATCGGCAAAACTTGTTATCTCATTAGCTAGCGAAGATTTTGCTTCCTCCTGCTGAGTTTTATCAGTACATGGCATCACACTGTCAGCATCTTTGGTCTCATTAGGTACTGAAGGTTTCGCTTTCTCCTGCTGAGGCAAGACACCAGCAACATTTGTTCTATTGTTTGGTACCAAAGTATTAACATTCTCCTGCTGAGCTTCAGCAGTGAATGGAAAGACATCAGGAACAGTAAATATCTGATTTTGCAACAAAGATTTTGCATTTTCCTGCTGCTCAAGCGCGAATTCAAGGTTTATCACAACATGTGCCATTGTTGGCCGTTTCTTTGGTTCTTCATGCAAGCATCTTTCAGCAACCCTGAGAAATGCCTTGAGGCTATCTTGTGAGATTTCCCCTCTCAGACTTGGATCTACAATCTGATCAACCTCTCCCTTGCTAATGTTATCTCGTGCCCACATGGTTAGACTACGCTTATCCTCTTCAACCCATGGCTCCACTGCTTGTCTCCCACACAATACCTCAAGCAACACCACACCAAAGGAGTATGTGTCACTTTTTGTTGTTAATTTACGAGTTTTAAAATAATCTGGATCAAAGTATCCAAATGTGCCTTTAAGATTCGTGCTAGCTATGCCTCCACTTTCAGTTTTAGCTAAGCCGAAATCTGAAACCTTAGCCACAAAATTTTCATCCAGTAGAACGTTTGAAGCCTTTACATCACGATGTATGATCCCATGGCCAGTGTGAAGATAGTCCAGTCCCCGACCAGCTCCAATGCAAATGCTAAGCCGTTGTTTCCAAGAGAGAGAAGAAAAAATATTGGTCTTCCTAGCAAGTTTGTAGAGATGGTCAGCCAGTGATCCAAATGGAATATACTCGTAAACAAGAATCATTTCCCGATGCTCATTGCAGTAGCCTATGAGGGAGACTAGATTGACATGCCGGAGCTCAGAAAGCATTTCAATCTCTGTCCAAAACTCACGCTTCCCTTGTCTGGAGTTTGATTTTAATCGCTTTATGGCCACAGTTTGTTTCCCTTTATCAACCAACCCCTTGTAGACTTTACCAAATCCTCCCTTTCCGATGACAAATGCCTCATTGAAGTTTTCTGTGGCTGATTGGATCTCAGCCAGTGAAAAGCGACGGCAAAGTCGTTGAGCCCTGGCTGATGGCTTGTTTTCGTCGTCATCGGCAAAGTTAGCCCCCTGATTTTGCTGCAGTATATGAACAATGACGTTTAACAGACAAATTATAGTAATGACGACAGTAGCAATTGAATTTGTGGGACCAAAAAGTCGGAAAGAAATTCGGATGGGGTTGAATGTTGAATCTGGTGTTGGAGGAGGCAACGGACTTGGACTGGCAAGACTATTCTCATGGTTGCTTAACTTGAATATTTCAAACCCTTCAAGAGGACCATGTCCAACTCCAACAGCGAACTCATCACTTTGAGATTGTTGCAGAGAAATGAAGATATCACGTTTACCCTCTCTCTTGTGGCCTTTGATCATCAGCATGTAGTTCTTATACCAAAGGATGCCTTCGGGTGGCCTTGCTTGGAGTATGTCAGCTCTAGTAGAGACAACTATGTGATTAATGAATAGTAGAAAATGGTTGTGGGCGGTCTCTGCAATTCTGAGACCTATCTCACTGAAATGAAGCCTGACCAAGTAACTGAATCCCACATCCACAGATACTTTCCAGATGGTGATATTATTATTATTATTCATCTGTTGTGTTGTCCACTGTAGGAAATCATTTGAATGGCGGTTGACATATAGTCGGTGGACCAATTCAAGTGCGGTAGTGTTATCTATATAGACAAGGGAGTTGGGGGGATTGCCAACAACTTGGACTCCAATATCTCCAGCATGACAGTAAGAAGGGAGTGAGATAATCTCGATGCCATTAATGAAAGCGTAGAAAGAGGGTGTAGGAGAGAAGATTAGGTTGAGGAGGGGTTCATTGTCTTGAATAGTTACACAGAATTCCTTAACAAAAGTGTTGAGAGAAAGAGCATGAGCGGTGGCGGAGGCGCTAAAGTTGGAGAGAAGGGTGAAAGGACCGGCTTCAACAGTGAAAAGGTCGTGAAAGGGTTTAAAAGGGGAAGAGTAAGAAGAGGTGAGGGGGAGGGTGTTGAAGTGAAGACGGATAAATTTCTGACCAGGATTGAGTTGAAAGGTGTAGGAGAATTGAGAAAGAGAGATTCTTGCAGTGTTGTAAGGAACATGGTCGACAGAGAAGGAGGTTGGGGGTTTGGTGCTGAGCCTCTGCCTGTGCCTGTGCCTGTGCCTGAGAGTAGTAATAGTAGTGGATGATCCTCCGTGTATTGTGAAGAAGGAATTAGGGAAGAATACGTCTACATCTGGCAGCCATTCTCTGTCAGTTGAAGACGAAGATGAGCCGCAGTTGATAGAAATATGATGATTAGCTGCTGCTGGAGTTGGTGTAAGTAGTAGAATTAGTAATAGAAGATAGTGTTGCATCATATGTTTTCATCCAACTCCACTGTCCTCAATGGCTCAATTGGTTGGAAGGAGAAGAGAGAAAGAAAGAACCACAGTACCCCTTACGCCGTCTACACACACCACACGCTTCTAACTTCCTTCTTTTTCTTGTATTCACATCTTCTGTACAAGTCGTCCCAACACCTCAACTCCTCCTTCCTTTCTCCATCTCACCTAACGTCAACTTCAACCCCCAACCTTCAATTTCCTTTTCATTTATTTATTATTTATTTTTTCAGTGTAGCAGTTCAATTTTTTCTAATTTTCATATTTTACTTTTATATATACAATATATGCCTGAATATTGAAATTAGTTTAGTCGTATATTTTAATTCGTGAGCTTCTTCAGTCGTTATGATTATAATTTTCTACATGCATAAACTTCCAACTACTTGTCCTGAAAAATGAAAAACGTGTATAAACAAATTAAGTAATTGAAAATTTGACATGAAACTGATTCAAATTTAACCATCCCATAAAATGCATACACAATTTTATATCCGATAGCAACAAGCATCAACATGCTATCTCTGCCAAGGCAATGGACCTCCTGCAAATTCTTTATGCCTATATAAAAACTCCTATTTTCTTTTTCTTATAGGTACTCTTCAATAAGCAAACATTTTGGCCTACCATAATACAGAGCCAACATGTATGTGACATCTCCAAACACTATTTTGCATAAAATGAACATGTGCCATTATTCACTAAGGTTACAAAGTTGCACATAGTAATTATCAAACATGACATATCTGGACCAATAAGATTTGTACTTTGCAATTGCAAGATCCAACCATGGTTTATAATTTCCATTATAATGCACCACAGCAGCATTCTCTATTTCCGTTTGGTTAAGAGCAGGGTCATAGCCCAATCCCAACACATGCCAGCTTCTATCCAGAGGGTAGGTCAAGTTGTAGAAAGTAATCAGCCCTGGGGGCAGCGTCCCAAGTTTCCACAGCGTCCTGTCCTCATTCTGCAATCAAAATTTTCATAAGCATTAGAGCCATCATCTAGCAAGTGATGACCTCACGATAATCAAGACTGTAAGACTTTTGGGTACATGTACTATGACCATATGTCAAATTATTATCTCTCACACTAATAGTTTTGATCAAGAAGCAAGGTAAAGCATGAGATTAATTTGTATAATTTAACCTCATAAAGTAGTAGTGGGAAGAGAATGCAGAGAGATGATGACAATGATCAGGGAGAAAATTAACATCAAGCCTTCCCTACGAAATGTACAACTACTTTGGTTTAAGTTGCAGTAATGGAAGGAAACAATTTTTAGAATTTCCTTGTCTGATTCGCCGAAAAAGAATACATCCCTTGATAAGCATTAGCCTCACAAATCTCCACTGTACATTTTGTCAAAATTCCCTTCTAAAAAGATCACCACAATTATTCACTCAAGGACACACCAGAACAAAACATGTACTGATACTACTATGCAATAAACTAGAGGAGTTGCAGGCTGTCCCATGTGAATCTAAGTAATTATCCAAGAGCAGGGTGTACAATAGGCGGTCATTAACCCTTACCAGAAATTATGTTCTATATTGTAGTAAAATGCATGGACAAAAGAAATGCAGCAACTATAGTAATATCCAGCAAATAATTTTTTTTCAGACAGCACCAAAGAGAAGGGGAAAGATCAGAGTCAGATGGTTTAATACCATGTCTTGCCAATGATGATAGATTCCAGTAATGTCACGTTTCCGCCACTCCCTCAAATCAAAGATATTCATGCCAAATGCCCAGCCACAAGCATTTGGATCAAAATTCTCAGATATCTTCGGATTAGAAAAGTTGAGATACTTGTCAAACCTATGGAAGCTCTCCTTGCAGGTTTCAACAGCACCATTCACCATCCCTTGCAGATTAACAGACCATAAAGGTGTCAGATCCTTCTGAACAACAATGTCGTCATCCAGAAACAATACCTTATCCAGCTTTGGGTATACTTCAGGGAGGTAAAATCTAAGGTGATTAAGCATGGACAAGTATTTTGGATTCCTGTATTTAAGATTGTCAGAGCCGGCTGTAAGGGATGATGTTTGATGTGCCTTGAAATAGTATTCTATCATTCGTGCAGATTCAAGCTGACGCAGGACAGGACAGTATGAAGAATTGAGCCAAGTAAACTCATCCACATTCTGGACTTGAATTGTTGCACCAGCGGGAGCATTTACAAGAAACCACATTCTCATAGCTGCAAAGTTCAGCTTATCAGTGACTATATGGAAGACATGCTTCTCAGGCTCTTTTGCATGTAGAACTGTTGAGTTCACGACAACAGATGTTGCTAGTACATTATCAGAAAAGATGGCATAATGGTACAACAGTGTATCCTCGAGTTTCTCTTTGTTAGGGAAATCTTTCTCTTCATAATTATATAGGTAATAGTCTGTTGTGAGAACCAATGGAATGCAATGCAACGGTCTGGGGACAGTTTTTGCATCCAACTGTATCAAAAACGAGCTCTTTTTCTTCATCAATTGTACATTAGTCTCACTGGACTGAAGCATGACCCTCAACTTTCTTGCTATCGAAACACAATCGTACAACTGGTCCTTGGCTGCAGCGAGAACGTGACCCATGGCTTTCGCTTGATCAATCGCACTGATGCAAACAAAGGAAGAAAAGGAATAAATAATGCTGTACAAGATCCTAAAGCTAACATCTTATTAAATTTACCAGAGAACTGATGTAGCAAGACCTTGGATGAAGTTCAGCATCAGTAATAGCTTCTCCGATAGCAAGTTGACTTTCTCTAGAATGTTTGATTAAGGAATCATAAAGCACAGTCTCATTCTTAGACTTAGCAATTGCTGCATAAGCTTTGGCCATTATGATTTGATCTCGCATAAGTTTAACTGTGGAATCAGAGTTGGGATTTTCATATTCTTTCCTCCATATACTGTATTTGCCCCTTATAGTGGTATCGAGCTCCCTTGCTTGTTCAATTGCTGCTTCTTGCATCCGGTCGTCCATCTCCTTGTCTTGTTTGATCAGATCTGCTGCTCGCCTCTCTCTCCTTTCCCTTCGAAGTCTCTGAAGTATGAGAAGTAGTTATTACATCGGACCATCTAAGAAATATACCATCTGGATAAGCAGATTACACATTTCACCTGTCTCTTAAGTTTCACAGGATGCACGGGAGATGCTTGTGCCTCAGGTGTTTCATCTCCAGATTGATGATCATTATTAGAATCATTATCAGTGTTTCTAGAGCTCCTTTTAGGTTGAAATGGGTCGTCTACTATCTGTGACTGGAAATGAATGGAATGTGTGAGTGAACTAGAACCACCATATTGGAACAAGTTAACTCATAACTGTGATATAGTGTGGCAGGTTACCAGCGAACTCCTTGATTGATCACGTCTGCCCTCGCCAGGGCTTTTCCATACCCAAGATGCTGATAGGTCCCTAGACCTCACGCTCCTAACTTGAACAGCACCAGAAGGGTCACTGTATGTTACCATTATGTCAATCTCCTGCATAAAGTAGGTAAACATACCCAGTGTTACTCTCATCGCTTCCATGAAATGAAGAAAGAAAGTCATTACCTTTCCATCAGGACGAGCAGTAGAAGTGATGTTGCTTTGATCCTGCTAACCAATTGTTTAGTACGATCGGACGAAGCATCAATATTTGCAATGTTTAGCACAATAAAAGTGAACCATCATTTTTTGCATTAAATAAAAGCAAAAGATCAGCTTAGAGACGCAAATTTTGTTCATTGAGGCATAATTCCTTTGTTCAGAGTTTGAATATTGAGGAAGCACATTTCAACCCGCAGAATCAATGAAATAAATACCTGTCTGTTAATACAGCGTGGACAGTCATACAGTGGGGTACTCATTTTCCATTCTTTTTTCCTGGAAAAGGAGGAGAAGAGCGGAGGCTGAGATGCAAAAGATCAAATGATCAATCTTGAGACCATAAATACAATTGGCCACAGGCAAACATACTGAGTGCTAAAGAAGCTATAGGTTGAGAGAAAAATGAATCAACTTACACTGCATATGTATGTGACATCCTGACTGCGGAAGCATGATTCAGTCCCTGCATCAATATGCTATGTAAGACAACTCGCAAATAATAAGAACATTGGCAAGATCCTCATATATAGTGGTAACGACCTTAAGAATATTTCAAAGCTCCACTAGAGTAGAACAGAAAATGGAAAAGGATAGAGATAAATAAGCAATGAAGCTTAAACTAAAGATGGGATAGGGATAGGGATGGGTTTTATATTGGGTTGAGCAATAAATGAAGAAAAGGAGAGCAAGTTTTGGGTGAGAACTGAAGGTTTGGTGAGGAGAGTCGAAGAACATCAAAGACTCCATTATAATGCAAGGGGGAGGTGTGATGGGAAGCAGATCTATGTCCGTTTTCCATGAAGTGAATTCAGAAACGGGAAAGGAAAATGAGAGAAAGGGGGAGGGGGTGATTGTGAATATGAATTACCAAGAAAAACAAGATCCCGACAAGGAATGCAGACACCAATGGTGCTGAAGATCTCATCGTACTACACTCACTCAAGAACTCTCTCTCTCTTCAGCGTAAGCGGGAACCACAACCCTAAACTCTTTCATCCTCCTCCTCCTCCCCCTTTTTTAGTTTTAATTTTAAAACAATTTCTAAGGTTTCTGCCTATGTATTATTGTATGTATCTTGTCGCGGCAATTCTCATTGGCCCCTTCACTTGCTAATTCTTTCTTTTTTATTTATTATTTTTCTCTATTAATTTATAATCACTCTCTCATATATACATTTCAATACGAATGATTATTGAGAATTGCACTTTTGGTTCCTCATATCACGACCCAGATTGATGCAACTTTTTTCTCATAATTTAGGGGTTAGTAATTTTTTTTATATTGATAATTTATTCATTTATGATATTATATACTTTTTATCTTATAATTTATGGACTTAGTAAATTCGAATTAAATATACTAAATTCACAAATTGTGATACCAAAAATACAATTTTTTTTTTTAGTAATTAACATAATAGGTAAATTACAATGACCTTTCCCGATATTTGGTACAATTACGAATATTTACTTATTGTTTGAAATATTACAAATACCCCTCTCATTTTTTATGAAATTATGTAATTTTTGGATGGATGTATAAAATTGTCAATTTTGTTGTTATTGTATTTTTAAAAAATAAAAAAAATTAGATGGGATGGATGAAAAAATTCTAAAAGGTATCAAAAAGTTATCTACTTAATCCATAAAAAAAATTAAAAATTTTAAAAAATAAATAAAATTATAATTTTTAATCCACCAAGGCATTCTGGACAATTCACTACAAAAATATATAAAAACCTAACGGATTGAGTTAATTGTTAGACGACTGTCAAAATCAGAGAGTATTGATAATTTTTCAAATAACGAATAAAAAATTTATAATTATGCCAAATTTTAAGAGAAGTACCAACATAATAATGGTGGTAGTAGTTTGATGGTTGTGTTGAGTTGGCAACAGAAGATTTTGTGGTGATTCATTTTCATTGTGAGTGATAGTGGTGTTGTTACAAACACAGAATTAGGAATTATGATATGTAGTAATGACTGCAATTGAAAAATCAAATGTATATTAATAACTCCATCCAATCCACATCATCATCATGCTATTACCACCCCACCCCATGCAATGCAGCATTATTATTAGAATAATTATTTTTTGCATTCCCACGTCCAGCTTCAACTCTGTCTTCAATAACATTTCTTGGGTTCAAAATCTCACCAAATCATTAGAATTTCCTGAATATACAAACCAATAACTATCTTTACATCAACCATCAAACTCATTAACAGATTCTCTACTCTTTTTCATTCTATCTGCCAATAAATAATACAACTACTTCACGCCATCTTACAACATTGATCGAAATGACTGGCATTATGAGCGCTGTGGCAGTGGATATGCTCGATTACCCTCCTGCCTCGGATGAAGTGGAGAACGATACTGCAGAGGTAGAGGCTGCTGTCCACGCCGATGATTCACTGTCTGATAACTAGAATGTACCCTGCGCTCTCTAGGCCTCTCATTAGCAGAATCAATTCTTTCCAGTGTTTCCACTATTTCTTGCATTGAGGGTCTGTTTTTAGGTTCATTTTCCAGGCAATTCAAAGCAAGCTGAGCTATTTGTAGTGCAGATTTTGACGGATATCTTCCCTCCAGCCGCAAATCCATAATGTTCTTTAGTTTCCTCCTGTCTGATAAATGTGGCTTGATCCAATCAACCAGATTATGCTGTCCAGATGGACGATTTGTGTCGAGTGCTCGTAACCCTGTCAGCATTTCTACTAAGACGACACCAAAACCATACACATCACTTTTCACATACAAGTGCCCTGGTGGATAAGAATGCTATTATTAGAATATGACCACATTGTCCATTATTCTTTCTGTATAGAAACTCAAAAGAGTTGGCATATTTTTACCTGTTGCGACGTACTCAGGGGCAGCATACCCGTATGTCCCCATAACCTGTGTTGTTACATGGGATCTACTAGCTGTTGGACCCATTTTTGCTAGGCCAAAGTCAGATATCTTGGCATGGTATGACTGAAAACAAAACGCCAATGTTAGAATAATCAGAATATCTATGTATATAAGTTAAGAATCTATGTCCACAAGTGATGCGGGAAAGGGTAATAGAAGCAGAGCGCAAGTCGCGAGCTTACTCCATCCAGCAGTATGTTTGAGGCCTTGAAGTCTCTGTATATAACTTTTCTATCTGATGCATGCAAGAAAGCAAGACCACGAGCTGCTCCAATTAATATCTTAAGCCTAATATCCCACGGAAGTGGCTGAGCAGCAGAACCCCCTGGAAATATGCGAGAAAGATGTGTAATCCAGCACAAAACTGCAAAAGTATATGTCTGTGCTGCTGATATCTGCATAGTATGTATTATATAATCCCTTACTTCCAAAAAGATGGTTCTCTAAGCTGCCTTTTTGCATGAATTCATAGACAAGCAACAACTCTTTATCCTCCCAACAGTAGCCCAACAGTTTAACCAGATTTGGATGAGAAAGTCTTCCAAGGAAATTCACCTCAGACTGCAAGTATAAATAAAAACCAAAAAAGAAGAAAAAGTTTTTCATGATGCTTTTAATGAATGCTCACTGCTCAACCTCAGACAGCAACCAAGTATGGAATTGAAAACAAGAATAAATAAATAAATAAGACCTGCCACTCCTGAAAGCCCTGCATGCTTTCAGAATTCAACTTCTTGACAGCAATGACGGATGATCCATTCCCAGCAGCTCTGGCAGAGGATTTGTCGTCGAGCCACCCCTTGTACACTTTGCCAAAACCACCTTCTCCCAGCACCGTATCACTTCTGAAATTTCTTGTGGCGGCCTTGAGTTCTGAAAAAGAGAAAATCCTTAAATTGGGGTGGGGCAACATATGCCCGGCGGGGGTGGGAGTGGGACTCCCCTCATTAGTGCTTCCACCACTTTGGGCGGAGAATCTGCTGTTCCCAGAAATAGTGCTGCTGCTGCTGCTGCTGCCGCTGGCGGGGGGGGGGTGGGAGTGGGACTCCCCTCATTAGTGCTTCCACCACTTTGGGCGGAGAATCTGCTGTTCCCAGAAGCTGCCGCTGGAGGTGGAGGTGGAGGAAGTGGTGTTGCTAGTGGCCTGCGATGCTGCCACTGGGGAAAGATAAATAGAGTCAATTCATCAAAGTCTTGATTGAGAGAAGAGAAATCAAGAAAAAGTATGAGTAATCAATGAATCAATCGTCCTGGGAAAAGAAAAAGGGTTGTTGAACTTGAGTGCATACCTGAACTGAATTGATCAGTAGATGATGATGATGGGGTATGATGGAGAGAGGCACAAATACTGGAGCAGATCCCCATGACTTACTGACTAGCTAATACACACACACAGACACAATCAGAAGCAAAAACAAAGCACTTTGTCTTAACAAACAGAAGAACGTCGGCAGCTACAAAGAAAATCAATCAAACTCATAGTCATCATTCATCATTCATTCACAACACATCCATACACATATCCCTTTCCTTTTCCTTGCGACTTCTTTTTCTTTGTTGACTGACCTTGCTATAATACCCACTCGGTGGTATTCCCTTGGTTTGAATTCTTCTTCTTCTTTAGCAAGTGGGAGTTTAATTTTTTATTTTTGAATTAAGAACCTTTGAATGAAAAGTTGTGTGATATGAATGAGATTGAGTTTTTGGAAGAGAGAGAGAGAGAGAGTGAGGACCCAGTCAGCCAGTGATGGTTCCGTAATGCGAATGGGGATGAAGCCAAAATCTTAAACAAAAGTCAAGTCAAAACAGCGTGGTGGTGTTCACAAAGAAAATTGAAGGAATGCCCGCCAGTCACCGTCGACTACTTTTATATTATTTATTTATTTGTTCATGTAGAAATATCAATGCTGTGTTTAATTGAATGAATGCATTTTCATTTTAATTCTATCCCGCTTTGCTTCTCTTTTCTTTTTCTCTCCTCTTTGTAGTAAATAAACAAGGAATGGAAAGTGTACATCTAGTCTCTAGATGATGATGTAGTAGTAGTAGCGTATGCCTCACTTAATTTCAATAATAATTTACAAGATGATGGTGTGAAGGAAACAGCACCCACGAAATTTCTTCTCAGTTTTGAATATTTTTTCAGTTCTCTTCCTACTTTTCTTGATTTGTTTCTTTTCTCCAAAAAAAGAAAAGAACAATGTTGAAGTTAATGGGATTTAGAACATGGATCAAGCAATCCATGGCATTGGCATCCAACTGAAATAGTTGCTCCACGTTTCTCCAAGTCCCAAGTGTTTTAGAATCATTTACAAGGTGAATGCAAGTGATCATCTCTGTCCAGTATATGTAAGAAGGTACACTTGCAATAACTGAGAAATATGATGAGAGGGATTAGTGTTGAAATATGAGACAATCTATTAATACTTACAGTTTTCTGGTTTCAATTGGAAGGAATAATTCCATGCAAATGCCCAGAAACGGAAAACTCAGTAAAGATAGGAGAAGATGATAGCAATTAACAAGAAACTTAAAATCTGTACCAATATACACCACATGTTTGGCCTACTTAAGGCCCTCCCACTTTTCGAGTATCCAAGACACACAATTGTACATAAACTGATTCCAGCAACAGCAGCAATCCTGTACCTCCAGAAAGAATAGAAGTATGATTTGAGGGGAAATTTTTAAAAAAAAAAAAGAAAAAGAAAGAAAGAAAAGATCATCAACATCCACTTAATCCACTCTGGAATACACAAAAATATGATCAGAAAGGAAATCCTTTATTCAAGTTCTTCTTCGAGGACTCTGCTAATCGTCTAATACATTTTGCATTCTTAAAGGTTGTCATCAATTCTTCAGCTACACTCTCAGGGTGACAAGTGATAAATGCTGATACAAACCGCTTATTCGACATCCTCAATGCTCTCAACAACGCAGGTCCCTTAATCTGAGGAACAATTCCCATATCTTCTATTTTACATGCCAGCTGGAAACGTGGTTTTAAGACAGTTTCCAAATTAAAGTATGGCAGGAATATGTTTCGAAGTACCACATTGGCTGATAACCTCATTGTGCCCAGTATAAAAGTCATGTGTCTCTGAACTTTATCAATGGATAGTGTCAAAACAAGTGGAGAACGTCCAATAAGACCAAATATCTCATCCTCCAAAAGCCCATATTTCTCCATGTTCATCACCTTTTCACGGATGGTTTCTATGCGAGATATGGCAAAGAGGGAAACCACATGTTTATACATTTTGGATTCCTTTGAGACTCCAGTTTTACGGATGTAATCAATCTTCTCATCATCCAGGGTAGTTCGTGGAATCAAAGTGGGTCGAGACAGAAGCACAGTGATCAGGTCCCCTTTGCTAAGTCCCATCGATTCGTATATGGCAATGACAGGTTTGACTTTGTTGTGGAAGTCATAGGTAAGAAGAGAAGGATTGCGTACAATAGCCTTGACTAGGACCTGCCTTGATCCAAACAACGCCTCAAGATATTCAAGGCGTTCATTCAACCAGACATTGATTTTGCAGTTGAGAAAGCGGGGACGACAATGTACCATTCTCACAAGGTCAGTGGATTTGATGCCCAAGTGAGAAAGTATTTCAAGCTTGGACTGAAGGATCTGAATATCCATTTTACGTAAAGATGGACGTCGCTCAAAAATCCTGGATATATCACTCTCACTACAACCCCATTCTCTGAAAACACCAGCTGAGTCTTTAGTTTTTTCTCCAACACTAGCTAAATCTTGTAGACTTTCACAAGCTGTGGTACTGAAAAGGCTAGACTTTATAATGTAGGAAGGTGAACTGAAGGGCAATAACTCAAAATTTGGAAAGCCGATACCATCAGTCTTCTGCAGTTGATGTAGGCCCTGTAATTAATAACGACATAAATAACAGTTATTTATAAACCACTTCCAATGTAATATGTGAGAGCCAGAACCATTGGCATGTAATATACCATGAGACTGCAATAACAGTTGGGAAAAAGTAATAGGTAAAGAAGGAGACAAAGAACCAGCTATTCAAATCAAGTTCCAACATTTCTAATAGGTTCATGCCTGATTATCTTGTTCAAATATTAGTAGTAAAAGAGAGGCAGAATGAGGAATGGTTTCATAGAGCAACATACCATAAACTTAGGTGTCTAAGAAGCAAACGACTTGATACACAAACAAATCTTTAGTGCAGATACTTGAGTCCTAAGAAGGGAAACAACTGGTTTCCAAGTAAGGCCAAGTTCCAGGAGGAGGAGGAGAACAATTGGTTTATATTATCTCAGTTCAGATGCTTCTTTTTAATTGTTAAGACGGGGAAAAGATGTTCCATTTTTGCATTGCAAAAAGATATCATACATCCCCGTTGATGCAAAGTTAAGAGGAACATATATAGTCAATCCGAAAGATGAGAAATTCCTAGCAAACCCACTTGTCACACTGGGAGTCGGTAGAAATCATGGTTTCTTATTCTTTTGATTGTAATTAGGAGAAAAATATAATTACAAAGAAACTAGATTAAGCATCCACCATAATCAATGAACCTAGTAGCAAACAAACATGAAATTCTCGGAAATAAAACATAAGAAGCCCACAACTAAAAGAAATAGAAAAATTAAACAGAGCATGATTCACAAACTTTGAAATTTTAAAAAGTGAGGAACATTAGGAATTATGAGTCATTGTCGAAGAACAGACCCCCGCACAAAAACATGAAGTAGAAAGGAACTCACAGTAGAGAAAGAAGTGAAAAAACGGGAGGTGTGGTTGGGCAAGCGGCGAGCAGCACCTCTGTTAAGGACGTGCAAGAATACCATTTATTTAGGCAACAGACAGCTCAAATAACAGAGAGAAGGAGGTTGGGTAGTTGTGCTGCTCAAGTAAAAGGAGCGGGTGTTGCGGTTGCGGTTGCTCCTTTACTCTGCATCTGCAAGTGAAAATGGGTTTTGAGTCGCCGTTGGACGACAAAAACTGCGTGTGAGATCAGTTGTCGTGCAAAATGGGCTGCCAAATATTCAATCAGTTCATATCTACCCTGCAGCCCACACCAACTGTAAGGTTGTGGTTACTTGAGGGTGAGGGAATAATGTTTATGTATTGTTTAGTTTAAATATAGGCCTAATAATCTAAGCATTGATTTAGTGTCAAGGCCCACCACAACTTATGGGTGTCCAATTCAGGAAAATTGTTTTTCTTATTTGAAGCTGTAAATAGTAAATAGTAAATAGTAAATAGTAGTGATTATGATCGAATCCAGAAAGAATTTGATTTTACTTTTAGATTAAATTCTTGAATAAGATGAGAAAGAGGTGTGTTGTTGATACTAAAATCAACAAACTAAAATTGATAAATATAAAGAGGAAAATAAATATGATCCAACTTAATTCATTCTATTGTTGATCATTAATTAATGTGAAAATATCATTCATCCACAGTACAAATAAAAAAAAAATTGGGCATATGGTCATTGGTTTAAGAATATTGTGATGTTAATTTTTCAAAGCTAAATATACCAACTATTGTTGATACTGTGATGTATTGATTAATAATGCTACCAGTTATTTCCTTTCTGGAAAAAGGAAAGCTCCTATATAAAATTGAAGCAAAGAATGCAATTTATAAGAGAGCAAAGTACCTATTTAATGGAGAAGACTGGTGGAGAGAGCTCTGCCGCCGGTTGGAGAGTGGAGGAGGTCGCCCGTCGGCTCGGCGTTGTCGTATCTGTTCTGCTGCTGCGCCTGCGTTCTTTTCTTTCTTCCGCTGGTTCTTTCTTTTCTTTTCTTTCTCTTAGTCTGACTCTCTATTCTAATTCTATCTATATTTTATATTTTATTTAATATATTATTTAAAAAATTGGTTATTCTGTTCGATTCGAGCAAAAATCGAACCAAATCGATTTTTTTTTTTTAAAAAAGAACCAGTAGCCAAACAGAAATTTTGGATTTGATTTTCGATCGATTCGACCGGTTTAACCAGCGTATGCCTCACTTAATTTCAATAAAAATTTACAAGATGATGGTGTGAAGGAAACAACACCCACGGAATTTCTTCTCAGTTTTGAATATTTTTTTAGTTTTCTCTTCCTACTTCCTTTGATTTGCTTTTTTTGCTTCTTTTTTTCAAAAAAAGAAAAGAAAATCCATGGCATTGGCATCCAACTGAAATACTTGCTCCACGTTTCTCCAAGTCCCAAGTGTATTAGAATCATTTTTATAAGTTGTGGATTGCATATAACTAATATCAGGAGGTTCTTCTACCATATCAAGTAATCACAATTCTTATTTTGTTGCCATTTTTAGAATGCAATTGAGCCAAAGGGCATTCGCACAGCACCATCCTCACATAATATGTAGACTCCCTGTCATTCAATATGGTTAGATGCACTTTCTCAACTTGATACACTTATGCCTCATGCTGCTCTTTATCTTCCATGCTGGTATCAGCAATCATCTCACGCTAACAAGGAATAATATAAGTTGAATCTATTATTCATCACCAGCAATCTAAATACTACATGAGTCTTACAGATAGCAACATCTCCTGTATGTATCATCATTTCACTCTCTATAACTTGTCAATCAAAATCCTTCAGTGGAATCACTTTGTCCCAAGTCTATCTGATTCCAAGTTGTTGCAGCGAATCAGGGCCAACAAGGAATACACGCCTTTGTGTTTGATACCGGAAAACAACTACTCCTTTATACGCTGTTCTTGGAACACCGTCCTGGAAAATATACAAAACCGCCACAAAGGCACATGTCAGGAAATCGAAGGGTATAAACACACAGTTATGAAACAGGCAAGGAAAATGTCTATCTCCAAGCTGAACTGGTCAGGTCCCAACCAATATGCGTATAAAATCAAAGACCAAGTGATAATCACAAGGAGTGGGGTGCCACTTCCCTGTCACTGGATGGGATCCACCCACACAAGGTCCATGGCAGAGAACCAACACGCCATTTGCTACAATCAAATATAATTACACGCTACCACATTCTACTTTGGCCATGTTGAAGAAAGGTGTATATACAGAATGAAAGACAAGAATAATCCTAGATAACTACAATTACCTTCCATTCTTCAAAAATGCCGAATTGACTTGCAATGTACTCAAAATCTGACTGGTCTCGGTACAAAATACGTACATCTCCATCTATATTATACGTCTTCAGTACAACATCAGTTCCATGCACCGGGGTCGCCTTTTTAAGCAAGTTGGCAAAGTGCTCAGCATACTTGTCCTATAAAACCACCAGAGATTTACAATATTTCCAGTAATAACATCTTCACTTTATTTCATGTTATTATATTACTATATGGCATACCATACTTCTTGTTGCAAGAATTTACCTCCTCGAGGTAGCTCAGATTCATCGCCTTCCAATCAACCTTCCAGACAGATCATTAGAGAAGTCTTCAGACAATGCGAACAGAGGGAAAGGGTAAGGAAAATGGACAGACTTTGGTGACATACCTGGACATCATTCAGTTTGATAGGTTCAAGATATTGTCTGAAAAACTGCCCCATACTGGAACCCTGTGAGAAATGTAGGTAGCCTCATAGAAGCAAGCTTTGAGAAAGAAAAATCTCTGGCATAGTAATGAAGTAAAACCACTTTCGAAACATACATGTGCTTCACTTTCATGAGAGAGACTGGTGAAGAACAAAAATAGACAATGGTGTCTAAAGCAGAAATGTAGAAAGTCCCTGCCGCGGTAAAAGCACAAAACTTTGGAACCAAAGAAGAAAGTGGCACTTCCTATACCGTCAAAGTTAGAAAACTATTGATTCTGATTTTGCTTAATAATAAGGTTTAAGATGTGAACTTAACCAATTCACCATAGCAACTAGTGTAATTACACGAGACAGATAATTGGCAAACCCTTATATTGACAATCAAAGAGGAGACGAATTTTTTTCTTTGAACACAATCTTATATTCAATAACTAGCAATTATGCTGTGGACATTTCCTACATAGTTAACATATCTAATTCCTACCATACTAGTTGCTCTCCAGTTACACACAAACAGATGGATTTGAAAAAGATTTAGGATGATACATTCACTTTGAGCCTCATTTCGTAATAAAGAGGTACCTGAGCCATGTGAATGAATGGTAGAAGCAGAGACATTAAAATAAACAGAAGAAAATGATAAAAATTATATATTCTACTTGATTCACTGGATATTAAACCAGTCACTACGGTATTGTAAAGCAGCCCCAATATTAATTCAAAATTTCTTACATGCTCCCCGAAATTATATGTCCTGCACACTTCAGGGCGAATGAACTGTTTTCCTCTGTGATTTTCTTTCAGCCTCAGCCAGTCATCCCAATAAGTAATTGTTTGGTCAAGAAAATTCTCAAGCTTGCAGTAAAAGACAGAGAAAGTAGAAACTGTGCACGTGGAGTAAAATTACATTATTAATGATTAAGTATGACCCAACAAATATGATTCTTGAAGGATATGCCTTTGGCCATTTAGGAGACAGTTCATCCCATGTGGATCTCGAAAGCATCCATCCTAGACCAGGGAAAAAATCGGAGCGATAAAGCACAGCTGCAAAAGTATGAGAATGAGATGTAATCACATTGTGGAAAAGTTTGACCACAACAGTTGCTTAATGAAAGCCAACCAAATTATAATAGAAGCTCTGCATCTAAATTGCATATTGTACAAATTACCTAATCTGAATTGCACATGTAACAGAAATCTTGTTCTAAATAGTTAGTGAAGCAGATTAGCACACAATACAACAAATAGTAATACATCTCATCTCAGTGAAAAGGTATGAGAAGAAACAACAATCTACGGCCTGCTTGATAAGCTGCAAAATGAGCAGAGCGAGGACTGTCTTCATGAAATTTACAGATATAGCTTTGCCTGACAAAAGCAAGACATCTCATATAATTAATTTGTAGACAAAATCTAGTGAGATATAATTTTTGCTTTGAGGTACACAAGAATACAAGTAGCCAGAAATATGGATTTACTATCCACTCACTGCTTTACTTTCTGCCCTTTAATCGGCAAGCAAATTGCAAAGGCGAGATGATGCTAATTTGATTTTATTGAATGAAACCATTATCCTCAAGACTGCAATGTCGTATGAACCGAATAGCAACAATCAGATTATTTCACTCACTGTCAATAGATGTTATAGTGTTTATAGATTTCCTTTACTGGAATCAAATAGGCATGATCAAGCCTTTCCAAGTTGCTGCCATTTAAATGGATAAACGGTTGACAAGCACAAAAAATAGAACTTTCAAGCTAACCGAGTTGTCTTGATAAACCCTCATAGCTGCAAATGACAAAATCCCCGGCAAATATCATTTCAAGTTAAAGGAATGATTAGTCTTTATACAGGCAAAAATTATAGCAGTTAGCAGATCAATTGTCTGGGTCACTTACAAGGATCATGTACAAACTGCTTTTGTCCATTATCATTCCATGAAGAAATCGCCATAATGGATCTACAAAAGTTACATTAACAAAATTGAAAAACTTAATCACAAATTTATTTTGAATATAAATGGAAATGCATTGATACAGATAATAATGAAGTCCAGGAACCTCACTTGTCCCGGTCAAGGAGGGCAGCTCCAGCCTCAAAATAGTCAAAGAAATCAGGGGCAATTTCCATATCATCTGGATAGTGAGGTATGTTCTGAGTGACAGAAAGCGACAGGGATATAAAGAAAATCAAAGGGATAAGAAAAACGAGGGAAGATTACAGCCACCTTCAAGGATGATTACTCTGCTAAACTTATGATTGTAAAACAATTGATCCAGTGCCCATTTATAATGGCCTGAAAGGCGAGAACTGAATTATATCAGCAAGAGGATCCTCCTCCAACATAACAGATGATTAAGACAACAAACCACATTATGGGAAACTTTACGTGCAATCTTGTAGTATGCAATCAACTCCCCTGGTCTTTCTGTATGCACAGGTTCATAATCCAAATGCTGGGGCAGATATAAACATTATATTAGAGCTGTTGTAGTTTATCAAGACAGGATTAAGTCTTAGGACTTGAAATAAGCAAGTCAAACCACCCGTTAAACTGATGTTTCAGCAAGATTGACCAAAAATTTTAATGGCTATAGGTCTGTATTTGTATGATCAGGAATGAGGCATGGTAGAAAGTGCCTTAACAAATTGGCTGGCATGAAACTCTGGTAGAAAGATAGATGTTATATTTCTGACAACATCCAAACATAAGCAAGTACCTGCATATAGGTTAGCTGATCATAACTCAATGCCTTACTTTTAACATGAGGATCTGATCCATCCTGCCCATAACGAAAGCAAGAAAAAGTTACGTATAGAATATACTCTCAGCACCAAAACAAACACAGGCTAGAAGTCTTATTTTCACATACTTGTGATACGAAGAGAGGATATCTTGATGCAACAGAGCTTTGATACCTTGTAAGCACAAGAAGACGTCAGTAGGGTGCTAGCAACTAAAGCACTAAAATGTGCATCAAAACGGATCATACTTTAGAATAGATTTAATAGTCCTGTCAAGGTAATCAGCACGGTTACAAGCCATAACCACAACCGCAGCTACTGGAACCTGATCACATTCACATTCCAGTAACATGTTCAATGGTAAAAGGGTAAAGAATAGCACATGACACCAGATATTAAATCTTTCAGCTCATCCAAACCTGGACATCACCAACCAATTTCTTGAGACCCTTTCCTGCAGTTTGACAGAGAAACAATCATACACATGCCACATGCAGCAGTGATCATGGACAACAAGATGAACTTAACTGAATGTGGAAACTAAAAATGGAGAATAAAATGGGAATAATATGTGACACTCATATATCATGCCCATAAACTGAAGTATCAGAAAGGAGTATTTTCTATGATATAATGATGTTCAATTCACCCAAGAACTAAATACAGAAGTAAGAAAGTGTAAACATAATTCAACAGGCAATCATCAGGAAAACTATGACAATTTTCAAGAAGGATAGCGACTTACTATGTTAACATACGAGGTTATAAAATGCAGGAGGAGGAGCACAGAGTATTTCAAGAAAAGCAACAGAATGCAAAAGATCATCTTGCTGAATCTATAATTCCAGGAAGTTGGGACTTTGAAACACACTATATGTTGTGTGTCTAGCAAGTCTCGTTATTTATCTAAATCCTTGCGTCAAAGAAATCAAGAAGTCCATTTTGCTCAAGAGAAAATTTGTTTCTGTAAGCAATGATGAACTTCATATTGAGAAGCCTTTTCCTATGTAATTTCCTTCTTCGATCTAAGAGCTTAACTAAGCCATCCATACATCAGTTTCTTAACTTATTCAGTACCAAGAGCAGTAAGATAATAATTCCTGAGCTTGTTTTCCAGTATACAGCCCTTAATTGTTGCTGCATAGTTGACGAATTAGTACAAGGTGTAGTTTCTGGCCATATTTTTAAGTTACAAGTTCCACAAATTAGAAAAGGGCTGAATGTATTCAGTAGAACTCAATTTTATGAACTGTTTCTTGGAGAATGTTCAGACTGTGGGACTGATCCACTCCATGGTCCCAAGGTCTGAGGGTACAGTGTGTTCTTGATACAAGAAAAGCTCTGGATTTAACTGAAGCATGTGGGGAGGGATCAACAGAGAAGTCTTTCAAATACTATCCTTTCTTTGTCCTGTTTATTTTATCCTTTCTTGATCTTTGAGGGAGGAAGGAGTATTACCACATACACTTAAAACTGGAACTTCTTAAAGTCCCAAAAGCACTTGCCAGAAAAATACATTTCCCATCTGTGTTGGCCTGCACTAAGGTGCAAACCTTGGAAGCATGTCAGCACTAAATTTCCCAGTTCCAAACTGCTTCTATCCACTAAAGTGACAATGCTAGCACATGCCTCTCTTAATTAGCAATTATTACAGATACATTACTAGTAAAAATAACGGTCACATCTCACATGCATGGTAAAACAGCAATTTCCTCGGACATAAAGCAAGGAGGTGCATAGACATACTTTCAAGATCTTGAACAAGTGCTCTCAATTGTCTGCATTCCTCATCTTGACGTTTTCTTTCTTCTGAAATTCAGCAGTGTTGAAACAGCCACAAGATAATTACTTAACATTTTCTTATCAATAGAAAGATACAAAATCTAGTCTGAAATAAAAAAAAAATACATATATATATATAGATTCCTTAACATCATCCAGAAAACCGAGCAGATAAAGGAATGAAAAATAGCAGAAAAAGCAGTAGTAAAGAGATAAACTCCTTTTCATCCTTGGACAAGTGCAACATAAAATATTCTAAATGCAAAAACCCAATAGAAGGCAAAAAACGTACATAAAATCTTCAGTTTCGGCAACAAGATTGCGATTCATATGTACAAGTATAGTTTAAAGACAGAAGGAAATCATCAACACTCCCATCAAAGGTTGAAGCAGAAGTGGTAAAGCACCTTCAAGTGAAAGGATTTGTTCTTGTTGCATGCTAATCTGATCAATTAAAATCCGTGTCTGTTTTGTGCACTGATTTTCTGCCTCAATCTGCAAATAAAATGTAGTAATTACTAGGTGCAACCTTCTTCTGATGAATGGGGCCTTCATATGCTTTCTTACCAAAAAGGGTAGACGTTCATAAGATGAAAAATTTCAAAGTAGGCAACACCAATGTGGACATACTCACATAGGACATTGGAATAGTATAATAAACATAAGTAAAGGTTCCAGGAATTAATACTAGATCCACAACAACAAAAAGATGGTTGCAAAGAAGGTATATTGAGTGAATTTAGCATCGAGAATCTTTTATATATCAGAAGCTAATAAGACTGACTTATAAAGGTACTCTCAACCAATCACTAAATTTTGCACGGATTATATCAAAACAAGGGGTACGTACAGCATCAGCAAGCCGATCAGCAAACTGTGATTGAGTAGCAAAAAGGCGCATCTGTGCATCAAGAAAATGAGTCAGTTGTATCATCAGTTTACCACAGCAACAGCTGCACCAGGCATCGGGCAAGCGTAATCAAGCAAGCAGAAAATGAAAAGAAACAGGGGCACAGTTCACTAAAGCAATCAATCTGTACGCGGTGGCGGCAGGCGGGGATGAGAAAAATTGATTTCTAACAAATGCTAATCGATAAAAATTGGTATCAGGAAGAATAAGATTGAGAGAAGAGAGTGGTATAGATAATTGAGGCAGGCAAAGAGGTTATGACCTGGATGTAGATGAAGGGGAGAGCGGCGATGAGGAGGAGGTAGCGATAGTCACAATAGCACTTCCGCATCCTTCCTTGTTCTCTTCAGTGGGGGGGAAGAGAAGAGAGAAAGAAGAAAGAGCCACAGATCGAAGAAACGGAGCGAAATCCTCACAAGAAGTCGAAGTCCACCACCGGCACGACTTGAAAATCAGCGAAGTGAGAGATGTTTGATGAGCGTAAATTAAATGAAAAATACGATATAATATCATATGATATAGACATTTTTATCAATATATATATATATATATAACATTTCAAAAAAATTCTATTACGAACAAAGGTGCTTCCTGGATTTTCTATTCGGATCAGCCCTACCACCTCCTTCCACTTCAAAATACGTACACCCATATATACCAACATCACTGCCACATTCCACCTACATCTTTAAATTTATCTTATGTTAAATTAAAAAATCTTTTTTTATGTGATATATGATGATTTCTTGCTTATTTATTTTAATTTGAATTAATTATTTGGAAAAAATTTGTTAATATTTATTGGAGGTGAGAGAATAAAAATTATATGAGCAAAGAAGGGGGGAGGGGGGAGAGAGAGAAACAAAATGAGATGCAGAAGATGAAGATAAACGAATGTCAAGTAATTATTTGTATTGCATACGGTTAATTTAGACATTTGTTAAATATGAATTAAAGTTAGTTATTCTAACTCCTTCCTCCTTAATTAATAGTACTAATAGTAGTAGAAAATGAAAGAAATGCAAGTTGTTCAAGCGGTGGAGCGGGTCAAAACACCAGCTAGGGAAACAGGTGAGTACTCAAAGATGATGCACCGGGCAGAACTATTTCAGTTAACAAAAAACGACAAGTACCACACTGAATACAGAACTGACTATGTGGCTAATGTTGATTCCATTTTTATTTTTGAAAATGCAGCGAGCAAAGTAAAGGATCACATGGTTGTGCATGAAAATGTTGTTTATGTTGATGTTGCTAACAATACCTGTGATGATGGTAAAATGGATGAGGAGAATTTGAAATATAAAGTGGCTGATGGAAATTGGATACATGTGGGAAATGACACCATGCTTCTTCAAACAGAATTCAGATGAGGAGGAGACTTTGATCAGTAGTGCCATGCCTTTGAAGATTTGCAACTCGATTTGCTTAACCAATCTCAACCTTGTTGATATCGACTCTGCAGAGCAGTTGTTACAGGAGCTGGCCACTCCGGCCAAACTACCTAGAAATTAATTCCCCTTAGACGAGATACCGGAGTACCTGGTCAGGAATACGGAGGAGAAAATTCAAGTGATGAAACAGAGGATCAGCTCTTGCGGTCCAATAATTCAGACAAAGAGAATCAAAAAAAGATGGCAGAAACAAAAAACATGATGTCACTGAAAACTTATTATAATGTAAAGGAGTAGTACTCCTCCTTTTATATTTTGTTGTGTTAATGATGTAGCGATGACTGTTGTTTTATTTTTAATGAAGAAGGGATGGGGACCTCGAAAAGTCTCCCCCACCTTCGGGTGCTTTTAATTAAAAAAAAAAATAGTACTAATAGTTGCACATTTCAATGTATGTGCTTATACATTTTACGTTAAAAAGTCTTTTTTTTTCACTTACATATCATTATTTGAACTAATTATCTTAAATATGTAATTTTAAGAAATAATTTTGAAAGAGTAAGGTAATAAAAAAACCATAGCAAATAAACTCTTTTATCATTTTTTGTTTTGTATAGAATTACTTTAGACAATATATTAAATGTACACCAAAATTGATTATTTTAACCTCCTCGCTCTTAACTAATAGTACTATCAGTCATGTACAATCGATTTGTGTGAAAAAAAAAGAAAAATAAAAAAATGGCTAAGAATTTGATGGTAATATTATATTTTTGAAAAGAAAAAATATTAAGAAAAATTTATTATAACAGCATTATTAAATAGAATTATAATAATACAAGTAATGTTTTTAAAAAATAGAAAATTATAGAAGTCACATACTAGTAATTACTATTTTCTAGATGAAATTAAAGTTATATGTCTATGAGAATGTAGGAGCTAAAAAGAATAAGGGCATTTTTATAAGTCTATTTAATGTACATTAAATTAGTTTTTCAAAGTCCCTCACACTAAATAAATACTATAATAAACTCAGATAAAAAAAAAAAGCTATATATATTTTGTTTAAATTGTTTATATATTAATTATTACAGTTGTTAACGTAAGTTCAATTAACTTTAAAGTCAATTATAGAAGAAAAGAAAAATAGTTTAAATGCAATATATATATATATATATGTATTGTAGTAGTATCTGTATCCCATTCCCAGTTCCGTTATGGAAATTATTAATCTTTATTTTACAAATATATATAAAAAAATAATAATTATTGATATGGATTATATGGAGTCAACATGAACATGAAATTCGTACAACGCTCCAAACATAGCCCAAAACCAAAAACTCTGTGTTGTCAAGAACAGAACTGAACTGAACTGAAAGATTGGCGTATACATCTCTAACTGCAACCAAACCAACCCCCCCGTCCCCAGCCGGTTCCGTGGACTGACATATCCTACCCCACCTTTCCTTCCTCTTTGCCTGCCAGTAATATCTTCATTTCCATACCCGCCCTGACAGACAAAAGAACACGATACCGGAACCATATTACTGACAACTCCATATGTAATGGAAGCCGGATCATCATCCTCTAACCGCCCATTACCCAGAGAAGACTCCCCATTGCTACCCGCCAAAGGCAACCCCCAAATCCTCTCTTCTCAACCCAAAACCTTCGCCAATGTCTTCATTTCCGTCGTTGGCGCTGGCGTTCTGGGCCTCCCCTACACCTTTATGCGCACCGGTTGGCTCACCAGCCTCATCATGATTTTCTTTGTCGCCGCTCTCACCTACCAATGTATGATGCTCCTTATCCATACCCGGAAGAAGCTTGAGGATTCTCCAGTTGGTGGCTTCCCCAAGATCACATCTTTCGGTGATTTGGGCTTCGTCGTTTGTGGCTCTATTGGTAGGTTCGCCGTTGATTTCATGGTCGTTCTCTCCCAAGCTGGCTTCTGCATTGGCTATCTCATTTTCATCGGTGACACTCTCGCCATTCTTTTCCGCTCCTCATTCACATCGCCTGCTGCGGGGCACAAAATTATGGAGCTTTCCGTGTCCGCCAAGAGCGTATACATTTGGAGTTGTTTTCCGTTTCAGCTCGGATTAAATTCAATACCATCGCTTACCCTTTTGGCTCCTCTCAGCATATTCGCTGATGTAGTGGATTTAGGTGCAATGGGATTGGTTATGGTTGAGGATTTCTTGATATTTACCAAGCAGATGCCTGCAGTCGAGGCTTTTGGCACTCTTTCTACCTTTTTTTATGGATTGGGCGTGGCTGTGTATTCCTTTGAGGGGATTGGAATGGCTTTGCCTTTAGAATCTGAGATGAAAGACAAGTCCAAGTTCGGAAAGATCTTGGGCATGACCATGTTATTTATTGCTGTCATGTATGGGGCATTTGGAGCAATGGGTTACTTTGCATTTGGTGGTAATACAAGAGATATCATTACGGCCAACATGGGTAAAGGAACGTTGAGCACTTTGGTTAAGCTGGGTCTCTGCATTAATTTGTTCTTCACATTCCCATTGATGATGAACCCCGTGTATGAAGTATTCGAGAGGAGGTTTTGGGACGGGAAGTATTGCTTGTGGATGAGGTGGATGCTTGTTCTGGCTGTGAGTTTGGTCGCTTTGTTTGTCCCAAATTTTGCTGATTTCTCGTCATTGGTGGGAAGTAGCACCTGCTGTGCACTTGGCTTTGTGTTGCCTGCAATGTTCCATTACCTCACATTCAAGGATGAGATGAGCTGGAGAGGAGCTAGTGGAGATTTCATCATAATTGTCTTGGGCATTGCTCTTGCAGTTTCTGGAACTTGGTACTCCCTCTCAGAGATTTTCCACGTAAATACGTGAAATCAAGGTTCTTCATTCTTGAACCATTGTGAATGCCCTCTTGTTTCAATATGCTTTTGCAATCATTGTAACAAGCCAATTTCTTTGTTACAAGATTTTCCCTTTGCAAGAGTTTGTGTCCATCCAATCTAGAAGATTTTTACTTATACACATCTACGTTCAAAGATTTGTCAACATAATGTTTAATTTTGCTTTCCTCATTAGTCGAGAGGATTTATATCCCATTTTACATGGATAATCTTTTGCTTTCCATGTTTTGGTCAATAATGAATTGATGAAGAAGGTAGAGAAAAATGTCAATCTTCTGTTTGTCATCCTTGGGGTTTAATTTATATACTATGGAAAAATAATTATGATGTTTTGGTGACTGGTGTACTTATAGTTAGTCATGACGTTCTCAAGTATATTTGATCATTTTATCTTGCTCTTTTACAAGGAACGCAAGGGCTTCTCCTTGTTTCTCTATTATTTATTTGGCTATGATTGCGTCTGAAATGGCATTCATCATATTTCTCCAGATTCTACAGAAAATTGATGACACAACAGTTTTCGAATTGTAATGACCCGAGCATTTGCCTCATCAAAGGCCATGCGTTGGGTGCAACTGTCAGCATTCTTAAGATTAAACTTGAGAAACTCTCACTAACCCCTGGTCGACGCACAGTTGTGTCCCAGTAAAAACAGAAGAGCTCGTATTGCATGCTTATTGCTTCTTCTTTTTAACTGATTGAGCATTTGATACATGTTGAACGTGCATACTACGTGCTCTTTGTGGTGCATTTAGCAGGTTCAATTGAATACAAATCGAAGTGCAAAAGAATTTTGTGGAAGTAACCCTTTTATTTGGTCGATTTATTATGTCGATGAACAATCAATTTTTTTGGAGTTAAATTACTCAATAGTTAAGCTGTATATAACATGCAACTAAATGTTTTCTCTTGCTGTCTCCTGATGCAAGATTCTAAACATCTATTTTAGAATATGGAAAATACCAATATCCTGCTGGTGCAGTAAAAAACTTGAACAGAAAAAGTAGGTGGGACTAGGTTGTTAGAGAAAGCTTGTGATGTTAAGATGTTGGCTTGAGGGATGAGGCGATTAAAGGCAGATGGCCTTGCGCAGTTAAAGACTCAACACAATCATCAAACATCTCTTGGATTGATCTGAATTGCATTCCTAAGCCCTTTAATTTGGAGGTGTCCAATTCATAGTGTGGTCTGTCAAGTTTGACAAACCTGAAAATCAGCAACACCCCAATTGAAATCCGTGTGAGCAATACTTAAATATATTTCATGAATCGAAAGGTGTTGAGATAGGGAATTAATATCATTAGAAAGTGGACCTTTTTGGAATTGGTAAGGTTGGATAGCGAGCTGATAGGATTGCTGCTAGCTGATGGTTGTCAAGAACTGTTGAGCTGCATAGATAGCGCCCTTTTGCATTTTCATTCTCATAGAGGAGAATGTGGCTCAAAGCAACATCGTCGATATGAACATATCCCATTCTTCCATGCCATTGGAATTTTTCCGTCTCCCCTGCAGGGGACATATATATATATATATATATATATATATAGTTGCTTTGAGTAACCATGGGAGGGAGTTGGACAACTAGTCATACATTAATTTATATAATATGTACCTCTGAGGAAGCCAAGCACATCAGATGCAGTAGAGCATAAAAGAGGTGGTAGACTTGGTCCAATCACAAATGAGGGGAGAAGTGTAACGAGATCGATTTTGTTGTCCTCACAGAATTTCCATGCAGCCCTCTCCGCTAGAGTTTTTGACAGTGCATACCAGAGCTAGTAGAAGGAAAACACGCACATATATATACACACACACACACACATGGGGTGATGATGATTAGTGAATAGGAATTTTATAAAGAATGAGCAAAAAATTGAGTTGGAATGCGTACATTGAGTTTGTGACAAAGCTCCTCAGAACTCCAGGAAGACTCGTTCAAAGGTAGAGCAGAGTCGAAATCGTCTCTTGCCCTTACCGTAGAGGAAGAAGAGGTGAGAACGACACGCCTAAGCGAAGGATTCTTCTTGCATGAACGTAGAACATTGAGTGTGCCATCAATTGCAGGTTGCAATATTTCAGCCTGCTTGCAATTTGTTAATTCCAGACTCTCTCTCTCTCCCTCTCTCACTCTGTGTGTGTAGAATTCAGCATGAATATATATAAATGTATATACGTGTGTACCTTGGGATCAGACTTAGGCAGTCCGATGACGGGAGAAGCAGTGTGAAAAACTCCATCACATCCCGTAATTGGTGCATCGAAGCTGCCTGGGACCATGAGCTCCGCCCTCACTAGCTCCAGTCTCTCTCTTGCTCCCTCCAGCCTCTTCAGATGTCCAACTTTCTTCTCATCATCTGCTTGTGCGTAGTTAAAGATGATGCAGGATAAATGATCAGAATCAAAAGTAGCATTACCATACCAATACATATGTGGAGATCAATATACACAATTGAATTTGGACCTGGATCTCTGACGGTTCCAACGACATGATAACCAGATAAAAGAAGGCGCTTCACCAGCCATGAGGCTACAAAACCAGCTGCACCGGTCACGCATACTTTGCCCTTCAAATCATCCATCATCATCTTCGTCTTCTTCTTTTGCCAATTGATGAAGAACAACAGATTGATTATATAATGAATCAGAGGTACGTGGGGATGGATGGAGAATCGGAGTAATAGTGAGTAGGTACTTCATCTACTATTGCGTGTGCTCAAAACAACTAGCTTGTAGGTACGTGTTTGGCAGGTCACCCAGAATGCATGTCATTGAATATTGGATGATATGGAAGTTTGAGGGGAAGCTACACATACACTTGCTGATTTAGTTCATGGTAAAGAATTAATTTCCTTACAATGTTGGCACCTTTTTGAAAATTACTGTGAATGTTAAAGAAAAAGTTCATGTGTATGCATCATAGGATTTTTGCAGCAACAATATTTTCCTGACGTGATCTTCATTGCACACTATCTTCGTTGGTTCAAATTAGTTAACAAGAACTATTGATCTTTAGATAATTATGTTTATATATATTCTTTTTGAATTCAAGCATGGATATAGCAAGTATTTAGTGGTTGTGCTTTTATTACAGGTTCTCAAAAATGGAGGAAAATCAAAAGGTCTTTTCAAGAAGATTTCGAGCTTCAATTTTGCATCAACAGTTTCAATGTCAAGCTTCTACCCAACACCATTCTCTTAACTCCACCAACTAGTCATTTCCATTAGCATATTTATAGCTAGTGACATTTTTTTTTTTAATTTCATTGTTTAGGACTTTTGATGATTTGTAATGCCAATCCAGATTTTACATTGTTGGTAATTTTGATGATACTTTAGAATTTAGTTTCATATTAATTTTTTAATCTAATTTGTTGGCTGGGGTTGTTATTGTTATTATTATTAATAATATTAGTATTATTTTGTAATGGGTCAGATAAAATTTAAAACAATTCAATTTGAGAATTTTTAAAAATTTAAAATTATTCTTCAGCAACAAAAATAGTAACAAAAAGAATATATTGATGATTAATTAGAATTTAATATTATAATTAATATCAGCAACGAATATATATAATGCTGAATAATTAGATTTTTTTTAAATATTTAAATATTAAAGTAAGAAAATTATCAATAAATTTTTATTCCTTGCAATATGCTGGAACGGAAATATTCCTTGCTAATAAGCAACGAATATTGTTGTTGGTAAATTTTCTAACAAAATAGTTTGATACTAAAATTAACATCGAGCAAATTAATAAATAAATTTTTTTTATTACTAAATTCGTTGCTAATCTAAATTAGCAACAAATTTCCACTCTTTTGCAAGGAATATACATCGTTGCAATTAGGGTACATGCCAACCTCCTAACCACTTCAATGCAGCATGTAACAAAAGCCATTATGGCATTCAATTTGCAGATGAAAAAGGCCAAAAAAGCTAAAGAAAATCTGTAACAGCCAAGACATTTTTGAACCATAAGGACGATGCTGAATTTTTTTTTTTTTTAAAAAAAGAAAACTGCTGTTAAAATTCAAAAATTTTATAAATTGTTCAAATGTTTTTTGTTGCAAACAATTTCTATCATTGTCCCATCATTCTCCTATGTGGGACAAACATTTTTCCTCTTTTTCTCAACCTAATTTATGAATTTCTTCATGTAATTAATAAAAATTACAATAATCTCCCACAAATCCGTAGATTTGAACTCAAGTTTGTGTGACTTGCTTTCAACAATGGTTCCTTCCAATTTGAACCACTGCCTAAGTTATCTGACGTCAGCTATCACCAGGTCAAATAAACTAAGCCTTGAATTTGAGCGTGAGTGTGACAACATCTGTTAGTAACAAATCATTGGCTTTGTGTTGATCTTTAGGGTTAACACTTAGGTCATGTGTCCTGATCCTATTCTTGAATGCTTTTAGGAATAACACGATTCCTTAGTTGTGGCCAAACAACCAAATTCACTTAGTTGGACGTCTCTAGGGATACATTGCTAGCATCTCGTCTAAAAGATTTGGCCCCATTCAGAGAACTCTTAATATACTTGCAATACCAACACCTTCTAGAATTATAGGGGATAGACTCCAGACATAAAGTATCAGTCTATTTTGGTGCTCTAATATATACTGCGACTTGCTAAATACAGCATTGAACCTTCTTTTTGGGATCTCCACTTAGAAGGTTGGATTGCCATCATAGTTACGTCATTGATAAGTTTTCAATCTCATCCTCAATCTGAATTTATATATTTGTGACAAATCCAATTCTTTCATCAAAGGATCACCTACATTATTCTTTGATCCACAAAGTTAATGCCAATTACTCTGTCTGACATTAATGCCCTTATAAACTTTAGTCTAACTTGGATGTGTCGTTTGGTCTTTTGGTTGTATTTACAACTCATTACCTTTGCAATTGGTGATTTAACTATCATAATGTACAACTATAGGTGGAAGAGGTTGACTTACAATGAAAAGTTGTGATAACAACCCAAATAACCATTTTGCCTCGGTACCAGCCGTACCCAATGCACATAACCTAACTTCAAATGTACACTGGATTATCAAAGTCTATTTTTCAGACTTCCAGGAGACTATGCCCTTACCTAAGGTAAAGATATATCCTGAACACATATTACTCTTAAAGTTTTTGGCTATCCAATTAGCATCACTATATCCCTAAAAAATAACAGGGAATCTGTGATAATGTATGACCTGTGACACCGTGCCCTTCAGGTACCTCAATGCCCTATCCAAAGCATGCCAATGGTTCTATCAGGACAACTAGTGTATCTAGCCAGTTTTGAGACAGAAAAAGATATATTTGATCTTGTGCCATTTGTTGGATACTGTAAACTCCTAATAGTTTGGGAATACCTTAGTTGTCCACGCTTCCTATCCCAAGTACTTCACCAGTATTGGAGTTTTCCATTCTTACTGTCTTTCTATTGATGGCCTGATAAGACACAAAGAGAGATTTATCAGCACGAACCTGCACATTCGCTCCTGTGTCAATCAACCAATCATAAGGTTTGTAAATAGTTAAGAGTTCGAGTTGTAAATATACATAACTTTTAGTTGCTCCTGAGGTGTTAACACTACTAGAACCTCCCACAACCATGTTGACAGTTGCTTGCCTAGTCTTGACTTTTTTATTAGGACAAAGTTTGGCCCAATGCCCAAACTGCTCACAGTTCCAACATGGTTTGTTTGCTTTTGGTTTCTTATTTTTGGTTGTCTTGACTTTATTTATGGCTTTTGAGTTCGAGTTAACCTTATTCGCTTTTTGTCTCCCACTATTAGATTGGCCCTAGGTTGATGCTCAACAGGCATCTTGTGGGTCTGATTTCTATGCCCTTCTTCAATACTAATAGCAATCATAAGATCATTCAGAGTCAATCTCCCTTTCTGATGTTTGAGTGTCATGTCAAAATTTTTTCAAGATTTGGGAAATTTGTCTATGGACATGGCTAGAAACTTCTCATGAAGCTTTATCTCAGCATCAGCCAGAGCATGCTCATGATTGATAATCTCATGAGTCTGTTTAGCTACAGACATGTCTTCAACCATTTGATACCATATGAACTTGGAAAATATAATACTTTTCTAGCCTTTGTTGTTCAGTATTATATTTCCGATCTAACTCATCCCATAGAGACTTAGCAGTATAAGAGTCGGAATAATAGACGTCAAAGAGTGTATTTGACAAAGCTGACGAAATCATTTCTCGGCCTATTTGATCCCTCTCTGTTCACTGCGCTATCTCAATAGTTCTGGGATTGGTATCAATGGGTTCATTCGGTCACCTGAATCACTATCAAGAGTCCTTTCATCGGTAAGTAAATTATCCCTCATTGTTGTCAGCGTTTGAAAAACTGGCCCAAAAACTTATCCAACAAAACGATTAAGTCGACCTTGGTGTGATAGGAATTGCAATAGAAATAGGTTCGACCATTTTAATAACTTAAGAAACTGAAAGCAACGCTCAAATAATTTAAAAAAAAATCGAGTTCTTAAAACAACGTTTAACAAAACTGTTTAAAGATGTTCCAATCTTCAAGATTGTTGGGAAAAATTTTTCATTTCAAGTAATCGAAACAATCGTTTTAAAATATAATAATCGAATTTAGAAATTAAAAGCAGTTAAAGTTACATTGAACAAAAATAGTATAACAGTTAGAAACACAATTTTACGACAAGTAAATTAAATAGTAAATTTATAATGAGAATTGTATCGCAACAATTCTCAATCCAATGGTAATCGTAAATTTAATCAAATCACATAATTCACTGCTTACCTTGAAGAAGATACACATTTCTTATTAGTAATACACCGGGTACAACGTAATTTTTTCCAAAATAAAACGATCATAATTATTTTGATTTTAACACTATATCAAAAAATTCCTCAATCAAATACTCAAAAGTTTGTTGTTAAAATAAAGTTCAAATCTTGAGAGAGTGGCCAAGAGATTGAGAGAGTGCCTTGAGAGAGCTTGAGAGAGGAGTGTGTTATTTTTTTTTGGTGATTTGCAAATGAGACATGATAAGGCTTTATATAGATATGCGAACCTCTTCACCACTTTAATGCAGCAACAACAACCATTATGGCATTCAATTTGCGGATGAAAACGGCCGAAAACGGCCAAAGAAAATACATTTGTAAACAATCTAGCATGTGAAATTGGTAATAAATTGAATCTTGTTCAAAAAATAGATTACATGTATTTTAGTTAATAATAATTATTTTGATTAACAATTGTATTAACAATTACATTTGTTAATTGTTATCTATACAATTATAACAAAAAATAGATAAAATTTATCAAAATTAATTAACAAATAAGTTTAATAGATATAATTGTTATATCTATTAATATATATAAATTGTTAAAAGTTGTTGTAATTAACAATTGCCGAGGAGTGTTAAATTAAAAAAATTATAACATAATAATAACATTGTTAAAAATGGTTTCTCTAACACAGAACATGATTTTATTTTATTTTTCTCAAATGACGGTTGAGATGAGAACATGGGGAATGATATAAAGAGCATATATGGTAGTTTAAATTTTGATACGAGAACTACTAATAATATGTTGAATTTTTATTTTTTGCTTTCTACAAATTATAGATTTCACTTGGGAATACAAGTTTGGTTCTTGTATAAAATCATCAACTTATATAGTTTTGATCCTCAAATAATTTAAGATTGTGATTTTGATCTTCAAACTATTCTTGTCTTTTTAATCTGTTAATAAAACGCTAAAGTTAATGAAAGTTTCATTTGAAGAGGAAAAATTAACTATTTTCCTACTATTTTGTGGTATTTTTCAATCTTTGGTCCAATGTACTCATTTCTCCCATCTTTTTAAGCTTCAAGGAAGAAAAAACTAAAAAAATAAATATGCTATAAAATCTTAACAAAACATTGTCAATAACCATTTTGTGTATAATGCAATACTTGCAATATAGGCTTTACCATATTTATTTTATTGTCTTTATAATATTGACTTTTATCATATTTATATTATCCATTTATTTAAAGATTCATAAAGAAAGATAAAATAAATAAAGAAAAGTTAAAGTTAAGATTACTTGTTGCTTAAATTCATTTTTTTGAGATTTTCTCTCTTGAAACTTGAAAAAAAGGGAGAAATTGGTCATTATATCAAAACTTGAAAAATACCCAAAAATGTAAGAAAACTGGTTATATTTTCCCTTTGAATGAAAATTTCGTGACTTTAACCCAATTTTACTTTGTAGAAAGAAATTTGAAATTGAATAATGCAAAAACAAACGGTAAATTTTATAAAATACCTAAAATAATTTTCATTCTAAACAGAAGAGAGCCTTTTTTGTTCTTTAATAATTTGTATAGATAGAATTTCACTTATCGAAATCTCTCACAAATTGTATATTTTTTGTCTGAATTCAAGTGGTCCATAATGTTTTATTCACCATTGGACCCACATTTACCACATTCTCTCTATGACATAGTGATATTCCTTTTTCTCAGTTTTTATTTCTTCAATTAAAAAATAAATAAATTGGGGGGTCATTGCAGCTTAAAAGATAAACCTAAGACAAAAAATAGGGAATATTATAGAAATTGGCATTATGAATGATATCAATTTTCAATTTATCTGGCCATTAATCATAAATTGTGCGTGTGTCTTCAAACTTTTGAAATATTCACTAGTAATTCGTTAAAATATGTGAACAGTACAATAAAAATAAATTAGAATATGGAGTGTTAAAGAGAAAAGAAAATTGAAGCAAAGTGCAACATCCATATTGTAATTTTGGCGATACCAACCCACGAACCTTTACTTAAATTTTACCCACCCAGCCCCAGGAATCAGGAGCCGCCTCCTCCTCCTCTCAGTATCACTTATGTATCATCATAATATCACATCATTGTATCTACATGTATACATCCATCTCTCACCACTCACTCTGCACCATACTTACACTTCACCTTTGACTTTGACCCTTTCCTCTTTGCTTACCCTTTTCCTCCTTACTGTTTCACTTTAATCTCAACACAAGATCCCCTTTTTCTCTTTCTTTTTATTCTACTCCCCCCCCCCCCCCCCCCTCCCTCCCCGTCTTCCTCTTTATAGCTGCATATATGATCTGTGTATGTATCTTTCTTTTTATGTTTGCGTCGATTTTTATGCTCGATTTATAGCTGAAGTTTTATGTATGTTGATTTCTTGTGTGATCTTTCCTTTCACCATTGCATATATTGCTTGCCCTTTTGATTCGGGTCCGATCTGATTCAAGTTTTCTCCTTGTGTGGTGCTTTGTCAATTTCTCTCTCTTCTTTTCTTACCTTTGGTTCTGAGGTTGAGAACTCCGGTGCTTGTGAGCTCAAAGTTTTCCGATTTGTTTGTTTGCTTTGACTTTTCAAATTCTGTTTCCATGTCAAGTTGGAGCTAGAGTTACTGCTGCAAATCTTACCTTCTTTCTCTTATCTCTAATTTTCAGACTCCCAGCTATTGATTGATGTGAAAACCAATAATTTGCTTCAAGGGAGTTGAGGTCAGAAAGAGAAGAGGGGGTACTTCAGTTGTTTCATGGGCAATACATGCCGTGGATCATTTGGAGGCAAAACTTTTCAGGGCTACAACGAGCCTGAAGACCCGTCCAACTCCAAGCACAAACCATCATCCGCCTACCCAAATTCTTCTGATCACACTTACTCCTCCACCAGCTTTACTTCCCAACACCCCGTTGCTCAAGAATCCTCTAAGCAAAACCACAAAAGGGACCCCAATTCGCCACCCCTTATTAGTCCCAAAAAAGACAGCATCATGAATCGCAGCGCTACAAACCAAGCTTACTTTGTGTTGGGTCACAGGACTCCTAATATCCAAGATCTTTACAAGCTTGGCCGTAAGTTAGGACAAGGCCAGTTCGGCACTACTTATTTGTGTACTGAGCTCTCCACTGGCGTTGAATATGCTTGTAAATCTATATCAAAGAGGAAGTTGATTTCCAAAGAAGATGTCGAGGATGTTAGGAGGGAGATTCAGATAATGCACCATTTGGCTGGTCACAAGAACATAGTAACTATTAAGGGAGCGTACGAGGACCCTTTGTATGTTCACATTGTCATGGAACTTTGTGGTGGAGGTGAATTGTTCGACCGCATAATACAAAGGGGTCACTATAGTGAGAGAAAGGCAGCTCAACTGACTAAGATCATTGTAGGAGTCGTTGAAGCATGTCATTCACTTGGGGTAATGCATAGAGATCTGAAACCAGAGAATTTTTTGTTGGTTAACAAGGACGATGATTTCTCTCTGAAAGCTATTGATTTTGGACTCTCTGTTTTTTTCAAGCCGGGTATTGTTAAAATAACTTCTTTTCTGCCTTTCTTCTTGTGTTTTTTGGTGTATGGGCAATTATCGTTTTTTCTTTTCCTTTTGGGGTTGGGTTGGGGTGAGGGGGTTTTCATTCTCTTTTCAGGATGTTTGTCTGACTTCATGCATGGGTTCTCTCGATCAGGTCAGATTTTTACTGATGTGGTTGGAAGCCCATACTACGTTGCACCTGAGGTTCTTTTGAAGCATTACGGCCCAGAAGCAGACGTGTGGACAGCAGGCGTCATTCTTTATATATTGTTAAGTGGCGTGCCTCCGTTTTGGGCTGGTAAATTCATTTATTATACAACTGTTGAGATTCATCTTGAGGTGCAACAAATGATGATTTCTGGTTATTGTTCAGAAACTCAACAGGGGATTTTTGATGCGGTTTTGAAAGGTCACATTGATTTTGATTCTGACCCATGGCCACTTATCTCAGAAAGTGCTAAGGATCTTATTCGGAAGATGTTATGCATGCGACCTTCAGATCGGTTAACTGCTCATGAAGTATTATGTATGTCATTTTCCTATGAATGATCCAAGCTACTACTTTTTTTTTTCATTTTTCAGTCGTGATATCTCTTTCATTTGGATTGACATTTTTTATCATTATGACATGATTGGTATCTAAAGTATTTCACTTTACATGTTCCTGAAATGTCGAGAGATTCACTGGTTGATGATATATGCAACAGCCTGCTGTACCATAGCAGCCCAAAGTGATTGGGTTTGAGTCCGGACTTGTATCACTCAAGAGTAATGGTGGAGAAGGCTGTAGCACATGGTGTCATTTGCATGCTTAATTTTCATGTATTAATTGTAACTCTGTGATTGTGTGAATATTCAAATAGCAATTGATGCCTAGTGAGACATTACCATTCATGCCACTTCAACTGATACCTCTATGTTTTTTGTGCATTGATTATCATGCAATCTTTCTTTACTGTGTCTTACATCAAAACCATATAGGTCATCCTTGGATATGTGAAAATGGTGTTGCGCCTGATAGAGCCCTGGATCCGGCTGTACTTTCTCGTCTTAAACAGTTTTCTGCAATGAATAAGTTGAAGAAAATGGCTTTACGGGTATGTAATTAGCACAAACAGGCATTTTATAAGTATGTGCTTCTGGTAATTCTGTCAACTAAGAGTTTGATTTCATGGCAAGACAACTTTAGCCAAGTATTCTTCACCCCTATCAGACATACCAATTTTTAAGTTTCTTGCATCTCTGCAGAAGCACTACATAATTTCAAAACTTATAACTAAAATTAAATGACTCCTATTCTTCCTCCAGGTAATAGCTGAAAGCTTGTCAGAAGAGGAGATAGCAGGCTTAAGAGAGATGTTTAAGGCCATGGACACTGATAATAGCGGAGCAATCACATTTGATGAACTCAAAGCTGGATTAAGAAAGTATGGATCAACATTGAAGGATACAGAAATACGCGACCTTATGGATGCGGTAAAGCAACTTCTGCTAAAAAAGAATTCGTGTTCTTGGCTTGGAATTTGTTTAGTGCTTCAGTTGATTTTTATATTAAAAGCATTGATGATGCAGTTAAGGAGGAGATCAAGTTGTTATCATTTACTTCTAGTATTTGTTTGAGCCACCTGTTAATGTACTGTTTATCTGAGATTCCATTAAAGATGGGTAATTTGGAAGGTTTAAAAGGATACTCGCAGATCTTTTGCTGGTAATGATGTTGCTAAAGTTCATGGGCTACAGAGAATCTATTCCAGCCTGCAGAAATTGTAAATCCTTGGTTGTTCCCTGTAAGCAACCACAATGACAGTTACACTGGACCTGTTTTCGAGTTTTATACACACTTCTGTTAGCCAATGCATATCAAGCATCAGTAGGATTCTGCAGTGTATTCTGTGCTTTTGGTCTGTTGAGATTTATGGATGATTGTCTTGCTAAATTATTGCTATCTTACAGGCTGATGTAGACAATAGTGGAACCATAGACTATGGAGAATTTATAGCAGCAACTATTCACCTGAATAAATTAGAACGTGAGGAACATCTTTTGGCAGCATTTCAATATTTTGACAAGGATGGAAGTGGTTATATTACAGTTGATGAACTTCAACAAGCTTGTGTAGAGCACAGCATGACAGATGTTCCTCTTGAAGATATAATCAAAGAAGTTGATCAAGATAATGTAAGTTATATTCCATGCTGATATGTCTTGTTTATCTTCACTTTATATATTATTAATTGTTGTTGCAGATTTACAAGAATGCAAGTTAGTGAGGTTGCCAGGGCATGGTTAAGTTCCAAGACATGCAGTACATCATCTTTTAATTTTATTCGTTTATTGTTGAATAATAAGATCAATCAGCAGCTGACTGAATGAGTAGCACTTAATATATATTATCACTCTGCTGTATTGAGAGTTGCACAGCCACAATAAATAAATGATTACTCCAGATATGTTTTTATTTCATCGACTTCTAATAGTATTTGATTGGATAGTGGCTCCAAGATTCTCATAAATTAAACATACAAGTTATTCGCAGGACTCCCCTGATTGCTGAATGTTTTTAGCCTGCTAGATCATCTGTCTGTTTTCATTTTGGACAACTTTAGCATTCCTTTGTTCTTTAGTAGTTGTTTTATGTTTGCTGATGTCCTGCAAAAAAAAATTTGTTAGGATGGAAGAATTGACTATGGGGAATTTGTTGCTATGATGACAAAAGGCAATGCTGGCATTGGGAGGCGAACAATGAGAAACAGCTTGAATATAAGCATGAGAGATGCTCCAGGAGCTTTTTAGTTTTACATGTTAAGGTAGTTGCAGCTTTCCTTCTGTGTTCCCTTCTCTAGTTCTGTTCTAAAGTGTGATAGATCTGTGATAATATTCTGTATTATTGATGGAATGGTAAGCTTGTGTAGGAATATTGAATGAAAGTCAAGTCTTGTTAATATGTCCTTTTGCACATAAAATTTTTTACCATTTCAACTTTTTCCCATTCTATGTGTTGGGATTCATAATAAAAGGAAATAGACAGCATTAAAGCCAAAGTGTGAAAGTGAAAAATCTAGGATTTATAATAAAAGGAAATAGACAGCATTAAACGGGAAGTGTGAAAATGAAAAACCTATGAAAAAAGTTATAACTAATCAGTTGTTTTCTTGCTGCTCTGTGATTAATGTCAAAAGAGACAAAGGATGTGTTAGGGAGTCAGAAGAAGTTCATCTTATGTTTTCCTCAGTTGTTGTGTATGAGGAGGGATTATATTATGTTTGTTTCTCTTAACTTGCTTTAGTCCTTTTCTTGTTGTGGATCATGGGTATTCTGTATCCTCGGTTTCCTTTGAGTTGTATGAGTACTGCCTTGGGTTTAGTATTATTAGTCAGTGATTCATTTGTGATATATGACAGGTGTCCTCTTATACCAGATGTGAATTACTGATAGTGGTGGACTTGGTAGTTTGGTTATGTAGCAAAATGTTTCATGATTACATTATCAATACTTTATTCGGAGAAGATGATTTAAAATCATTTCCATGCGTTCTTTCTACATAAACTAGAATTAAATATAGATGTATAATCATGAAATTATTATTGCTGCATAACCAAAATGCAACGATGGCTATAAGCATACACAGTAAACAAAAATGACAAATGAGCCAATGCTTCATAAAGTTAATTATGCATCTACGATATCAAGAAGTTGCAAGTGGATACTGAGTGACCCCAAAACCCATAAAAGAAACAGAGGACTTTAGTGACAGCAACTTACATGAAGTAAACATGTAGACAACAGTTGTGGAAAACACAAGATGAAATTTCTGTACATACTACAATCTAAAACTGCCCAACATAATTTTTTGTTTGTGTTTGATAAACTGTGATACGGAAGTCCTCTCGAAAGTGGCAGACTGAAAGATCTTGGGAAAAATAAAGAGAAAGGAAACATTTAAAAATTGCTTGCAGATGGTGCTGCTTCTTCTTTGTGCACTTTTATACCTTCACAGTTATGTGATAAATGTTGTGTGTGTTGTTTTATTTTGTTCATTGAGTTTGGGATTGGCATTGTCAGGTCTACCTGGGACATGGTCCGTAATGAACCCGACCATCCGCAACTTCAATCTTCAAGTGTCAGATTAAAGCTGTAATGAACCTCTTGGATGTAGCTAACTTATGCGCTGTACAGGATGGAGGTAGAGGAGGTTCAGCAATTCGTAGTGTATGCCTTAGAATGTTGAGATACTCACAGCCGTGGTGATTTAGACAGAGAAGAATACTTGGTAAATTTGTGTTGCTGTGCGATGGGAGAGGTTGTAAACTGTTTGTTTGTGATGTTGTATTATTGGACAGGATGTTGTCAGTTTTTCAAGTGGATAGTTAGAGCTTATGGTGCTGGTCATCAGCTTTTCAACTTGCAACGAGAAGATTCATGTGTCATGTTGAGTTCCTGCGAAGGTGTTTGTTCAATGCTTAAGCTGTATTAGAATGGAGGATTTGCAGTTTGTAAGAGACATTATTGCATTCCGAATGTTTGTTTGCTCTGCATGTATGGAAATCTGAAAGGGTGAAGCTTGTGCTTCCCTGGCATGCTGCCTACTTGCCTTACCTATAATTTCTGATTTAGTGGCCATGCCAATCTTTCTAATGGATGTGAAATCTCTAACTCTCAAATCATGGGCTGGGATCCAAACATAATCTGAATTCTGTAGGATTTAATTTATAGAAAATTCTGTTCTACAAACCAAAAAAAAAAAAAAAAAAAGAAAACAACAAGAAGAAGAAATTTATACTAATGTAATTATTATTATATGTCCGGTGGGAGTCTAAGGTATATTATTAAATTCAGTTTAAAATAGACACTCCGTAATTTAAAGTAACTATATCCATTAAGGATTCATTTATTACTAAAAAATAAAAAAAGAACGAATATATACAAAATACAACATTCTTCAAAGTAAATTATGGAATGAATAATTATGCAATCATTTCTCCATATTTTTTATAGATGCTAGTTCATTACACGTTATAATTAGGTATTAGTATTTGATATAAATATATATATATATATATATATGTGGGGTCACATCTACTCAAAATTATGAGGTTGACCTTTTTAAGATCTATTACCAATTTATTTTAGATCTACAGTGCAAGGTAAATTTTATTTCTTATAAAAAATGTAAAAAAAATTAGTGATACGTAGTACAATTAGATCAATAATAAAGTAAAATAATAAATCATGAATCTAAATTCATTACCAACATATAAGATTCATGGTATAACAAATTTAATCAAATTGAATCCATTTAAGTTTATTATAAAATGGTTAAAATCTAACTCAACACAAAATTAGTTGAGTTGAAAGTTGAACCTAAATTATTATTTTTTTCTTTTTCGGAAGACAGTTGAACCCAAATTATCACTATTATAGAAATATGAATAATCCTTCTGCGCCTTAAATAAATAATAGTAAGATTTGATTGATTTTTATTTAATAATATATAGTAGTTAACTTATATAAAATAACGTTATATTAGTATTTTTATGTAATTGGTAAAGTCCCTTCCTCATGAAAACACAGTTTATGAGCAAATCCAAATCCAAATCCAAATCCAAATCCAGGAACCAGAAGAAAAACTAGTGGGTGGGTGAGTAGTGAGTGCTGAGTAGTACTGCCTCTGCCTCCAATTCCCAAACAGAGAGTCGAGGGAGCTTTGGTGCCTGTCTGTAACTGTTAACAATTGCTTGCTCAAATTCTATTTAGATCTTTGGGAAGTTTCAGTCCGAACAACCAACTTCTTGCACCAAATTATACTCTATAGTAATTGAATCTGAAGAAGACGGATAGTGAAATGGAGTATAGAAGAATCAAGGATCAGGTTCTCTTCTCCTATCATAAATGTACTTGTATGTATATATCTTCATCACCGATTTGGTTTGAGTTTCTTCCCCATCTCATTGCTATTGATCCGCTGCAGTTGGGTTTGGGTTTAGGTTTATATATGTATTCTGGCTATTCCCCTCTTTTTGCTTTTCTCCTAGATTTCCTTCTTATGTTACTTTTAGTTGTTAAAAGCTTCTCTTGCGCTATTTTTCTGCCTGCTTTCACCATTTTCTTTAATCGTTTTTGCTACTCAATTCTCCCTGATTCCATGCTTCTTATTTTGCCAACATTTGGAATCTGCCTGAGCAGCGGCGTCTATATTCTTGCTCACGTTCTATTCATCAATGCTGAATCATTTTAGGATAAAGATGGGGACGCAATGCATGATGATGTTGAGAGCTTAAGGGCAAAATCCCGTTCAGGTGCCATATGCCAGTTACTTCGTTTTTGTTAGCTGCATCATCTGTCTGTGTATTGCGCATTGCATCTTTCGGCTTCCATTTTTTATCAGCAATGTTTCTCCTCACATTTGCTGTCAAATTACAGGCTCTCCCAGTAATATCATTCCTTTAGGAGGCAGCTCTGGTGACCGTTCTAAGTGGAAACTCAAGTATGAATGTCTTTCTGTTCCTTTACATATCTAGGAGTATACCGCCATGACAAGGAAATATAGTTTTCTTCTCATTTCTTATTACTTTTAACCAATGATAAAAACAGGTCAATTGTAACACTTGCATTGACGGTCCTTACAAGTTCACAAGCAATTCTTATTGTCTGGTCAAAGAGGGCTGGCAAGTATGAGTATAGTGTCACAACTGCAAATTTTCTGGTGAGTTGATGATATTTCCTGTTAGGCTAGTGATTATGTAATTAATGAACTATGCTCTTTGTTTTACATTATGTTCCAGAAAGGGTCTGGGTCTCTAGAGGAACTTTCTGAATTTCCTCTCAAATTGATTATCTACAATTAGGTTGAGGCTTTGAAATGTGCGCTGTCACTTGCAGCCCTGTCAAGAATCTGGAGAAATGAAGGTGTTACTGATGATAACAGGTTCTCCTCTTCCCTGTTTGTTTTCCATTAATTGACAGAGTAAACAATATATTGGTGTTCAGTGCATATGTCTATCTATTATGAGTGAAGGTTCTCGAAAGAACAATTTGTGAAAATTAAAATTAGCACAACTCCATTAGAAGTTCTAGACAAACTGCTTAACTGAAGTGCATCAGGCTGAGCCTTGTCAAAAAGTTCTATTCCTTTGCCAGATTCAAGCAAATTTCATCAAATTAAATTTGAATATTGCCCACTTAAAAATTGTTTTAGCCATGAGCTGCAACTTCTCATAAATAATCTCATGCAGGGTGTAGATCTTCTGTTACAGCTAAGTAGTGCTTAAAATTATTTTTTTAGCTGTAGAATTGACATAAGATTTCATATTTCCTGCTTTTGCCAGTCAACTGAATTTGTTTTCCTTACTTCAATTTTTCTCCTTGTAGGTTGAGTATGGGATGAA
>NC_026152.1:21458637-21523998 GCF_000512975.1 Sesamum indicum
AAGAATTTACTTCAAGTAGAGCCCTGTTCTTGTCTGTTAAAAATTTCTAGTGAACTTTGAGTTCCTTCTGCTGCATTCTGTTTCCTAAATATTTCTGTTTGTGGCAGTATTACATCTTTGCATATGTAGATGCTCCAGGTTATCAAATTCTAAAGAACTTAAACATCATCAGCACTGGTGTGTTGTACCGTATCATTCTCAAGAAAAAGTAAGCCATTCCTCATAACATATTGTTATTAAGTTTAAAGTTTCAATCATAAAAACTCTCTACCTTACATGTGCTCCATTAAGGGGCCTTTGGTTGATAGAACTTCTAGAAGCAAACACAACTAATCAAAAACGTCTTTCCAGGTTGAGTGAAATTCAGTGGGCCGCCTTCGTTTTGTTGAGTGCTGGGTGCACCACAGCACAACTTAACTCGAAGTAAGGATGTTATAGTTCTATCTTTGTGGTACTGTATTTAAGCATAGATTAGAGCATTCACCATATTGTTCATAATGCCTCAGTGAATTCCTAGCAAGATAATGATGGAAAGATTTTAAACTTTGTGCAATTGTTCTTTGACGAACCAGTGGTAGAGTCACATGGGCACCATGGGGGTCATTTAACCATCCTAACTCTATAGTGCAGATCTAACACATTTTAGAGTTATGAGGTACTAATGACCACAATGAAGAAATGAAAATCTAATAGAAGGGGATCAAAATTAGTTAAGTGGCAATAAAATTGACAGTATACGTCTAGGCCAAATGTGAATGTAATATTGACATTTTAGTTGTAAGTCAAACTTGAAAATAAATAAACATACGGTGTTTCTTTTGCCTGCAAGTACAGAATGCACTTGACAACCTAAATTTATTGACTGTTTGGTTTTGGTGCCTTTTCTAATAAAGGATGTTTTTCTTGGCCAAATGTTACATAAGTTAACATTACTTATAAATCAAACTTGAATATAAAGAAACAATAGAGTATATCTTTTTGCTTCAAGTGTGTAAAAGCTGCACAGAATTAGTTGACGTAACTTGTGGTCAATACCTTTCCTGACTCGTTATGATGGAAAGAAAAAAGTCATCTAAGTTTTCTTCTTCCTCTTGTTTTCCTTTGTTGAATTTGCTCGTCAAATTTGACTGAAATAAATTTATGCACGCACTAACTCTTTAAAGTATTGTAATCATTGATCTGAAATTTTATGTGATAGTACTTAGGCAACTGAACCTTGCGGAGGAAGTTTCTGTCTTTGCTACTGTGCCCCAACAGTACTGAGAAATATTGCATGCCAATGAGCCATGACCTTAAAATTATGTTTTTTCTTCCAACTTCCACTTTCTGCTCTGCTTCTTGGAACCCTGACATGTTACATTCTTGTGTGTACCCTTGTGGGATGAAACTTCTTGTGCAGTTCCGATCGAGTGTTGCAAACACCTTTTCAGGGTTGGCTGATGGCAATTGTAAGTTGCTCAACTGAAATATTGATAGCATATCAGGATTGTCCCATGATTACTCATCTGGAGCAAAATGGATTCCCTTTGTTGAATTACTTCCTAATTACTCTAACACTCTATTTGATCAAGGTATTTAACGAAAGTGAAAGAGAAAGAAAATAATGAGAAACTAATGTTAAATCATTTTCCTTTTGGATACAATAACCACACATTTACTAAAACGTTTTGGATTCAGTCGCTAATTATGTCAAAGGAAACAAAATTGTGTATAAGTAAATGTATCTTATAATTGTATATAGACCAGCATTTCTTTGTTAGCTTTTAAAACCAAGTGCAAGGAATATTTCTGTAAAAGTTTTCCTGATTACATCTAAGGTCCAAACATAATATATTAATTCTTGGTGGATCAATTTCAGGTCATGGCTCTTCTTAGTGGTTTTGCTGGAGTCTACACTGAGGTAAATCTGTAGCACATCTTTTTGACGTTATACCAGTCTATTTATAATTAAAGGGAAGCAATTATTGTTTTACGAGTTCTGCTTGAATTCTGTTGCGTTTTGCTGAGTAATACCATTATCAGAAGAATCCGATGTTGATCTTTTAGTACACCGTTTCATGTTCGTCCACAATGTTCTGAAAATTCGTATGTCAAAATTTGTTTGGCCTTGTTTTGATATTTGTTTTTGTTCTGTGTAGGCTATAATAAAAAAACGACCTTCAAGGAACATTAATGTTCAGAACTTCTGGTTGTATGTATTTGGGATGGCCTTCAACGCTATTGCGATACTCGTTCAAGATTTTGATGCTGTTATGAATGAGTAATGAGACTCTATTTGCTTCTATATTTATTCTATTTATGACAGTGATTTATGTCATTTCATGGACAAAAAGCATGCAACTAATCCTGTGTTGTATAACCAATGAAGTTTCTGTTAGTAATTGGAATTTGACTGATGATGTGATCTTTCTTGAACAACTTGCTTCAGGAGTTTCTCCTACAATTGGAAGATACTATATTACTATTACTTTACATCCATTCCGCATGTCCTTGACCTAGAATAGTTAAGAGATTTCATGAAGAATAAAGCAGTACACTGTAACTCCTCTTCTGTCAATATGTTTGAGCCACTCTTCTGGGCAATTAATATGCACATTCTAAAGAAGTGTATGTTACATTTTTCTCTACAGGGGATTCTTTCACGGATATTCATCAATTACGGTTCTCATGATTTTGAACCATGCACTGAGGTACTATGTCTCCGGGAACCTCTTTAGCTATTATTCTGGATTGGAACTTTCTAGAGAAAAAGTTCAAGATGGAACTGCGTTAACTAATTTCTTGCCAGAATTATTTGCTTGGTTGCGGCTTCTCACTTTTGTTTTATTAATTGATTCTCTTGAATGGTTTGTGGTGTTTCTCGTTTGTTTCAGAGTTTTCTTACTTATACAAGTACATTTTCTCAAACTTTGAAACTCAATAATTAGTTATCAACATGTTGGTTCAATGCTAACTACCAAATTTGGCTCTCTGCGGACATCTTGTCCCCCTGTAACATTAAATAACTGAACCTGGTGTTAGCTATGAATTACACTAGATTGATCAAAATCAAGACAGAGTATGCTAATTGTGCTGGTTCCCTTTTATGTGTCAATATGATTTACGAAAGAATTGAGTTCCATCCCAATTCTATTGTCCTATTTTGAACTGGCATTTTAGCTTTAATTGAGAGTTGGAGAAGTGAAAACTTAGTGGTTAGAGTTGGAGAAGTGGCAACTTAGTGAAAACTTCCCCCCTCCCGGAATAGTGTGTTAAATGAAAATGTTGTGGTAGGTGTTAGTGACATCATTTCTATACACTTTAAATGAGAAGGTAATTTTGAGAAGAAATTGTTTTACATAATGAGACATTATATGTGTAAGGAAAGGAAACAGTATCTCTCATTTGGGGCATGGGAAACGTTTGTTAGGAAGCAGACTACTGCCAATCCATTTTCTCTCCGTCACATATAAGTTTCTTTTGTCCTGTTCGCTATGTTTATGGATGCTTTCAGCATCAAATCGTATTTACCAGAGTATCACCTAATATTAATGATTTGATGCAGTGGCATTGCAGTATCAATGGTCATGAAATATGCTGACAACATAGTAAAGGTAACGACTGATTACGTTCAACCTCATAGCTCACAGCATTCTTATTAAAGCATGAACCAATTATTAGATTATACTTGGGCCATTGTTAATACTTTGAAGAGGTGCATCAGAGACAATGTCTGACTGGGCTGGTATTAAAGAGGTAAGAAGAAATATTTTAATATTGATTAGACAGATCAAATTTCCGGCATATAAATGAGATATTTGAACAAGAGAGCGGGGATAGTGAACACTTCGTTGTGGGCAACCTACCAAAGTATTAGATAGCTGCATATCAGTGGAGAAGATCAATGTTGCTTTACAATGTCTTAACTCTTCCTACGAAGCCGGTTTCGTTAAATGCTTGATAAGACAGTTTCAGCTAAAGGCTGAATGAGATTGAGTTCCACAGGTTATATTCCCTGGATGAATTGGAAAAATACGTTCCTCATTCCTGTATTTACCAAACTGCAATTCAATCTCTTGGGAAAAGTAAAAGTGAGATAAAATTAGAAGGTTGTATTTATTTTAACAATGCCAGATAATTAGGTGCCTCGTTCACTAATTTCATAGTCAACAAATAGTTGAAAGGTTGCCCATTCCCCATATAGGATAGAGGCGCACTCCATGATTCTGCGCTCTCATATATGGTCAATGAAAGCACAATTAAGTTTATGGGCCACTACTTATTTGCTGGACATCACATAAGAATTTGTAGAAATTGTTCTGAAAAGAAAGATAAATTTAAGCAAAGTGTTATACTTCAGTTCCAAGATTCCTGTGTGTAGGGATGATTTTGAAAAGAAAAACAAAAAGTAAGCGAAGTGTTGTAGTTTTGCTCCAAGATTGGTGCCTTTTGTGCTCACCTTCTGTATGCTTGAGTCCTATTAAATAAATATAAAGGTTTATGAGGATGGTGCATTTGCTGTTGAAACCTACTAGACCAAGTAAGCTAGTGCAGTTCGATGGTCTTGGCTTAAGAGTTTTCATTTATCTGGTCCACAATCTTCTGTTAGAAGTCTTAAGAACGCTAGTCTTACTGCCTTCCAGTCAAGGAATGAAGATTTGGAGATGCTAACATAGTTTACATAATTTTTCAGGTGTATTCTACATCAGTTGCAATGCTGTTGACAGCAATTGTGTCTGTTTTTCTGTTTGGATTTCATCTTTCGCTTGCCTTCTTTCTTGGTTCAACGTGAGTATATTTCTAGTTTAACATTCACATAGCATATAATCTATATTATGCTATCGCCCATAAATCTGCGTGAATTCAAACAAACTCATTGAAATTATTCTGTTTGCAGTGTCGTTTCTGTCTCGGTATATTTACACTCCATTGGGAAGCTCCAGAGATAATTGAGTGGCACTTTTTAAGCCTTATTAGACAGGTCAATGTAAAGGTTTATTAATTTCCCTCTTAACACTGTCTATCTCTTACATATCCAGGCATCCAGCTCTATTCTTCAGTTAGGCATTTGAAATGCATAGGCACATATTTTCCTTCTAGTTTAAAGTTGGACAATAACTGAGACGAGCATTCTTATCCTGAGCATGCACTCAAATCCTTGCTTTTGTGTTTTTTCAGTATGAAAGTTTGACATTCTCGAAATATTCACTCCATAGAAGTACTTGTAGATGGTAGCCTGCGGTACAACCGCTAATTTCAAAATTATAGAGGTTGGAGGACTGGAGAGACTATTAAGTTTCCCTATAATTTTTGTGAATTGATCAAAATGTCATTTTAAATTACACATTATAATTTTACATATTTTAATAAGATATTAAAATGTTTTTACGAACTAATATGCATTATGGTATCAGCACTGCTAAGGGAAAAATGTAAAGGCGTGGACGCTAGTAGACCATCAGTTTTAAAGCCAAATGGATGAATTGTCAGTAATTGCAACTTCCAAACAATCCACCGACCAACCAACTACAAAGCAACAGAGGACACCGTTACCAATACAATTCCGTCATGCCAACTGAGACACTCCACAACAAGGTTTACTCACACCTGTGTTGGTAGCGTTCTCGACAAGATGCAATTCAATCTATATCTAAGCTCCTGTCTGATCAGAATCACATCTTTCAGAAAATAACTGAGAATGACTAGACAATGTATAGCTATTTGCCAGTTTACAACACGTGGGTGTGCATATAGCTATATCAATCAATATTCTATGCCTCCAGCAAAAAGTAAAGTTGGTCCCAGTGATCCGCATATGTCTCCGTTCAATAGCCAGCTATGTTATTAGCCCAAAAACTCATTGTATTTGATGACACAATCATAGAGTCGTCCTCCAAGAAACTGAGCAACCTCTGGGTGCTTCACCTGAATTGCACATGAGGGGAGAAGCGGTGAAGAAACAACATTATGATGGAAAAAAAATATTTTGCAGTAATCAATCAATAAATTAGCGGGAGACACGGGAGATGTTTCTACTTTACCATAGCAATTTTCATGGAATCACATCTGAACTGCGCATAAAGGTTAGTCTCTATCCCGCGGCCCTGGAGACATCAACAGAAACATGTGAGACTGCCAAAGCGAAAACAACCCACTCTCATTCAGAGAATGAAACCCACGAATTGTCGGGTTTTTTATGGTTCACAAATGTTTTTCATACGGACATGTCACAAAATCATTAAAATTACAAGCAATGACAGCTAAAAGATCAATTTCATTACAGCCAGATCTTCATACATCCAATACTGGAACTTTTCTAGATCCCTGGCCATTAAGTTTGCATGCATGGATCCAGAGGTAATATCAACCTAAAATTTCTTGGTGTTGGCAAGGCTTGTGAGCATAATAGTCATTTAACAATTGATAAGGCTCTGCATTTTCTGTTGTCAGACAAACTCCAATATTGAGTAATAAGTGCTTATAGTGTAAATGGTGCTTCCTCAAATGACAAGTGAAAACAAATTAACTGATGAAATGACAATTCATAACCTTATATCACGGCAAACAAACAAAAAAAGAAAGCCCCTTATACCAGGGCAAACAGCTATCTATCTTCACCCTTACGGTGCCCAACGAAAAAAGACCAATTTTTTTCCAAAAGATAAACAGTAAGTTCGTTAAATGTGTGGTTCTAAACAAACATGAAGAGATGGTCAACATGATACAGGAAAGAGGACTTTGTCATGAAGTGAATCAACACAATCAACTACTGAAAGTTAACAGGACTGCCATGGTTCATTCATCAAAGTTATCCCTTTCATTATTCAACATTTGCAACCTTCATCTGGAGTAATCAAGAGAAAGTTGAAATTGTCTCACAAACTCTTGCATAGAACTCTTACCTTGTCCAATCAGTCATACGAATGTCAAGAGTTTAATCACCCATATCCAGAGGATAATAGTGTGTCACAGTAAACTTAAACCTAAACCATAATGTTTCCATAAGAAGCCAAAACTATCATCTCCGAATTAATTTAGAAACATATTCTACCATGGTAGTCATTTCAACAAAGCAGTGTTATAACTTACTTTTCCATGAGTCCCCATGACTTTGTCCATGCAAAGCAAGAATTATTGTGTGATGTAAATAGAGGACCAAAAAATAACTGTCTAGTAGTGCACTATTGACACTTTAAAATAAAACATATGTCAATTTTGCCACAGAATAGTACAGGATGATCACAATCATTTACCATTCCTTCCAAAATCACAAGGTCGGCATCACTTGCTAGGTAGGCAAGTTCTTGTGATAGTCTAGTAAGATCAATAACCTATAATAAATAAGAGAATACACTCATATAACTGGATCCGTCCAAGCATGGAAAAAACTGTAGGAAATCATTCAGAAAGGGAGCTTCTTACCGGTAAATCATTACCAGAATTCACAATTAAAAGATTCGAAGCATCAACTCCAAAAAGCTTTCCGTTTTCATCCTTCAACTGCAATAGTAGAAAGGTCACACATAATCTAACCTGGAGTTATGATTATAATACATCTATAACTAACTGCCCAACTACCTTAGCTATAATCTCAATTAACTCATCATATGTTACATCATTGATAGAAGGCAAGTCATTTGCTGCCAATACAACCTGCAAAGAAAGCAATATCATATAGCAGCTTCTAGTTTACACAAACAAGAATACATGTAATGCTACACAACATTTATATGCAAGTTGATAACACTTTCTAGGAAGTATTTTATAAATATATCATAGATTAGGCGGAGCCATTAACTTAATAGCAAAGTGTAGTACAAACACAAACCATTTGACTCAATTCAGAGCTCTTTGGATCTTGCGACTTCACATATGGTGTGAAGGGGAAGGAAAAAAATTTGGCATTCAAGACCCTAGCCAGGGACCAAGGTGTTTTTTGAGGAGTTTCATATTAAATTCATCAGCATATTTGCATGCCTACGAGCATAAGCCAAAATAACGAAAAAGTGGTAATGCATGCCTCATAAATGATCTCCCCAATTTTGTACACCTTTCACAGGGATGGTAGGATGCATGAACTTCATAAGGCTAATTCTCTATAGAAATCCATATTATCCAATAGGGATCTATTTGCATGGGTCAAGATTTGTATTAGTTCAAGAATGCGAGAAGCTGAACTCAAGACATTAATTGATTTTCAAGAAGTTTGCCTATAAACATATTCCAAAATCTAAAATATCTCTACCATGAAAAACTATTTCAGAATATATATAAAAATTATCTCAAGTCAAATAAACTTTGCCCAACCAGTATCAGCATCTGGTCCTGCCAAGTACTTGGACAGATAACCGTTTCAGTTTGATTTAACAACATTTGAGTCAACTAAAAGCCTCTAGATTGATGTCCTGCAGCGTATGTGGCAGCAGTTCCCACAGACAAAAGTAATCATCAAGATACAGCCTCGAGATTTTCTCTTCCGCAGTAAAACAAGTAAAGGTACCAAGTCAGACCTGCACACTGTGTCGAAGCAACTCCCTAGCAAATGGCAATATACCCAAAATGATATCTGCACCAGAATTATCTACAAAGATTATAGCCTGGGGCATATATGTTAAAGAGTTAGTAGAGTAAACCCATTGTAAATGTCAATGCATAATAACAAAAGATAGAAGAAAAAGAAACTGAAAGCACCCCAAACCAACCTTTTTCCATGATTTGCGTCCCCATTTTGAAATGAAATTGTCCATATCATCAATAACCCATGGTCGAGGGACAAGATTCTGACAGCTAGCTTGAAAGGACATACCATCCTTTGCAAATAACTCTGCCAGCTTCAAGATGCACAACAAAAAGATTGTTCTTATGCCAATCAAGTGCAGGGGAATCTATTTGAACTACATAAATTATCTAAAGTTATATTAGAATTTATGGATTTGGATTTGAGGGGAGAATTTGGAGAAAGGATTTTAAATGGCTTCATATTAAAAGAATTTTACATCCATCAATCTTCATTAAAACATAGTTCAAAGTAGAGTTGAAGAATTTGAGAATTTAGAATTATCCAAAAAAATCCAAAAAATTTGTTAGAAAATCCATCATTCAAAAAGAACCGTGACCGAATATGGAACAGGACAAGCTTTGAGAAATGCAAAGCCATCCCCATGGTGTACAAGATATTTTTTTTTTAGCTTTCACAAATTGTGAAAGTTCCATCACCTGGAGAAAACAGTCTATCACCATAACAAGATCAACCCAATAAGGTCTTCTTTATTGATTCTAGAAGTTGTCTTTTTGGCCAATGTTGCTCTAGAATTAGTGCAGCCAACCCACCCTTTTATTGTTTTATCGGGAAATTTAAGGAATTTGATTATTTATAAATTAGTGATTGGTTAAATATTCCTTTTGAATTGAGGATAATATAGCCAATTAATTAAATTATTTAATTTATTAGATTTATTTATTTTATAATTAATTTATTAAACTTAACTGGTATTAACAAGAAGTGATGTTATTGATGCTTCATCAATATTTATTGAAAATGTAAAACACAAGAAGAGCAACCAAGTTCCTCAAGCATGTTTTCATAACTGGCTGGCTGAAGTAATACAAGATAACAGTCCCAAAATCATTAGCTCAAGTTGCATACACCCAGCTGAGAGTATAACGTACCTGAGCTGAGCCAAGATCAAATATGTTGCCGGCAAAGATCCCCCTAATCAAATTCTCAACACGCTTGGCTTCATCATCGATGGCATCATTAAGACGCACAACATCCTGAAATAAAGATATTGCCTTGGCGTTTTCTTCTTCCTGTCATGCAGTTCAATTAAACCACTAAGGCATAAAAATTATGGTCTTGTTCCTCTTATTGCTACAAATAAGTAAATAAGAAATGGAACAAAGGCATGAAGGAATTGTCACATATGGCTTGGGCCCCAACTCAATATGAGCTGACATCAGGATATGTACACAAGGTGCACACATAGAACGACAGAGAAAGCATTCTATTAGTTTTTGAACTGGCAACCATCCCTCCCCCAATAACACGCAGACAATAGATATGATCGTCCTGTACAACATTGCTCTTCTCCAGACTCGGAACATCTATGAACTTGATTCCGGTATTAATTAAGTCATATAGACAAATGAAAAGAAGGAAAAAAAAATATCTCTACTGAGGAAGAGATGCTCGCCTTGACTTTTTTGAATATATCTCTGAATCCCACTTCTCTAAGGACTTGCTCGCGAAGCTGACAAAGAAGCTGGAAAAAAATTGTAGAAAAGCAAGACAGTAAGACTTGTTGTGTGATTATAATCCGTTACTAAACTTAAATGCCCAATCTAAGAGACAGATTAATGTACAATGCAATCGGGTGGACCACCATGACTCTCTGGATCTTTCTTCAAATCCTCCAGTATTTCTGCATACCTGTGGAGGGGTAAACTTTTACGCATTTGAGGGAAAGAAGAAGAGTAAAGTAGTATTATCCAGTAAACAACGTTATTTCATAGTAATCGAGGAGTTGAACAAAATACGTGTGTGTCCCCCCGATGGATTTAGAATACTTGTGTATTCCAAAATCAGTATTGAACAAGGCAAGTTAAAGTATGAGAACAAGTAGGTTATTAAAAGAGAAAAAGAATAAGTAGAAAAGCAGCATTGAGGTGAAGTGAGGGAAAGGAGCAGAAAGATGTGCCTTTGTGCAAATTTTTCAGCTCTAGCCGGAGCATCTGGAACCGTGTCGTCGCTCTCAGCGCGTTTACTGCAGTAAAATTGGATTGGGTTCATAAGAAGGTTGTAGCAGTAGGTTGGGAAAGAGAATAAAATCATCAGACAAGTGAAGTGAGGGGATAGAAATGGACCGGAAAGATGGAATGGAATTGGCGAAGAGGTTAATCCAAGAAAGCTCAGTTGGAGTGGGCTTCTTGGGATTGTCGGAAGGGAATCGGTAGGGAATTGTGCAAGCCCTGTAATTGGATTCCATCAACACAGGCAGCGGCACCATTTCCCCTGAGCTCTCCATTCCTTATCTTCTTGGCCTCTCGATCTATGATTCTATTCTCAGCCCAGATGCAAAACTTTTCTCTATTTACTTCTCTCTTCTTCTTCTGCTGCTTCTGTCTTTCCGATGTGTGTGTGTATATATATTCTCGACGACCTACGACTGCGAGTATTTGGAGTACTTTTTTTTTTCTATAATAAATAAATAACACAACTTCATGCAAATGATTTCATTTCGAAAGTAATACATGTAATGTAACCGTCATTATTGATCTCATAATTTCAATTTAAACTAAATTAGTATCTACATGAATGAATAGTGATGAATTGATTTTAGCATTGGTCCAAAATTATTAGATCTTGATGTTGGATTTGGGCAAAACTCTTAAAAAAAAATTGAACTGTAAAACAAAAGGTTAGCACTCTGATTCTTATTCTTAAATTAGTCCTAAATTTAAAAATAGATAAATATAAAAATAAATTATAACGAAAAATTGTGAAAAAAGTAAGAATTTAGTGAACGAGACTATGAATATCAGAATAGTAATGTAGCAGCGGAAGAAATCTTTGAAAGTGACCGGGGGTTCGTTGAGAGGAGCCCCTTGTAAATATAAAGGAAGAATCCCTCTACGGCAAGAGTCCTAAGAGGTGCATATGGCGAGGAAGGTGGGATAAGGTTGCCTCTGTGTCCGTTTCTTCAACAACAAGTCTTCGGGTGAGGGGAGACTCTTGCTTTATAAGGATTCCTGCCTCGCGAGGACTCCTCTTAGGGTGAGGAGTCCGACTTCTGGAGGACACCTTCATTCCTTGGGCTACACTTGGAAAGGAGCAGCAGACCTTCAAGCGAGGCCTTCTACTTAGGCCGAGCTTATGAGTTTCATCTTTAGACAGTTTTCGGGGTGGGGGGTTCCTCCTTGGGCTGAGCTTAGTGAGCTTTCCTCTTGGACTGGTCTTGAAGATGCAGGCTTTCTTTTTGGGCCAAACGCAATAATCCTAGGCTGCCTCTCTCCTGGGCTTGTGGGTCTGACTTTGGTCTAGTATCTTTTCTTGAGCCATACCCATCATTCAGTCCCCTCACTCTAAGGAGGAGGGACTCATCCAACTCATTCTTAGAGTAGGAGTCCTTGTCCCCTTTGATCCAGGGGGAGTCCTTCCTTCAACTGGAGAGAGACTCCTTGAAGCAACCTCCTTCATTGCTTGTTTTTTCCTGCCTTCATGCATCCTTCCGATTGCCCGTACTCAAGCACTATGCTTCTGCCTTTCTTAGGGAATGATGGAAGGTCTAGACCTAGCCTTCTTGATTGTTGGGGGGTGATAACTGCTTCCACCACGCGTAAGGGCAGTTACGAGCCCCTCCTGTCACAGGTGGTTATAGGAGCGTGCCTTGAACTTCCTCCCTAATCTTTTAACAGGTAGGTACTCCTTATCTCTTCTTCTTTCCTTTTTCTTGAAGCATCACAAGCTTTTTCCATTAGAGAGCTCTGTAAGTATCTTGTTCTTCTTCCTGTAAAGTTTTTCTAAGTATTTTTGTGTAGAATATGTCTTCTTCCGATTAGATGATCCGTTTTATGGGCGAGACCTTTGCGGACAATGATCCCTCGGAGGCTACTCCAAGGCGGACAAGTGGTCTTCCGCCTAGTTTCCTCAAGGCTGGAGGAGGAGTCTCCGCCGCGCTGCAGAGGCCGCCCATCGCTTGATCGATGAAGTGGACATCGATCTTGAAGAAGGGGGGAAGGAAGGAGAGGACTCTTCCCCTGGAGAAGAGGAGAGGGAGGTTTCTCCTTCTCCTCTGGAGTAGGGCTCTTCCGTCCTTAAAATCATGAGGATAGAGCAGTTGATACGGGAATATCACATCCCTCTGGCTTTTATCATCTACACCCCTTCCCGAAGAGCCGTCCTCATTTTCCTCCCCCCAAAGCAGGCTTTTGTTTTGCCAATTTAGAGAAAGAATGGCTTAGTGCAGCTACATCCCTGTTAGTCTTTTACTTCGTTGATGTTGGAAGGTGCTTTCATGTCTAGAATGACTTTGATTTTGAGCGGGTTGGCTTCAATCCCTCTCTGGGTAACCATAAATCTCAGGAAGCGCCTTCCTTTCATTCCAAATGCTCATTTATCGGGGTTGAGCTTCAGTCGATATTTTGTTAAGACGGCAAATGTCTCCTCTAGGTCCGCCACGTGATCCTGGGTTTCTTTACTTTTTACAAGCATGTCATCTACATACACTTTAATGTTTCATCATAGTTGAGGACGGGGTATTTTGTCCACCAAGCGTTGGTAGGTCGCTCCGGCATTCTTCAGGCCACATGGCATGGCCACGTAGCAAAATGTCCCAGCTGATGTAATGAAACTTACTCTTTTACGGTCTTTAGGAGCCAACATTATTTGATGGTACCCTTGTGAGGCGTCCATCGTGCTTAAGAGTCTACATCCAGACGTGGAGTCCACCAGCTGGTAAATTCGAGGAAGAGGACAAAATCTTTAGGGCAGGCCTTGTTGCGCACTCTAAACTCGATGCACATTCGTCATTTCTCTCCAGGCTTGGGTACTAACACCACGTTGAATAGCCATTTGGGGAATTGTATTTCCTCGATATGGTTAGCTACTAGTAGTTTGTTTACTTCTGCTTGGATAACCTTGTCCTTCTCAGGTCCAAAATGCCTTTTCTTTTGTTTTACTGGCTTCATGCGAAGATAGATGCTAAGGTGGCGGGTTATGATATTAGGGTCGATCCCTTCTAAGTCTTGAGAAGTTCATGAGAAAATGTCTGCGTTACGGCATAGGCATTCGATTATATCTTCATGTGTTACCCCTTCTAGTTGAGAACTAATACATGTGACTTATTTTGGATCTCCGAGTACAATCTCGATATTCATCAGTTCTTCTATTGGCTGGACCTTTGAGGGTGCCTTATTATCATGCTTGTAGGAGGGAACCCCCTTGGGATCCTCGTCCTTGCTCCTCTTTTGTCCCCTATGTACAACTTTCACATAGCATTTACGAGTTTGGAGAGGGTTTCCTTGTACTTCTCCCACTCCTCCTAACATAGGGAATTTCATTTTCATGTGGTAGGTGGATATCACGGCTTGGAAGGCGTTGAGGGTGGGCTTTCCTGGAATGACATTATAGGTCGAAGAGGTATCCGCCACCAGGAATTTTAACAAGCACGTTCTTCGAGTAGTGCCAGTGCCTAAAGTCAGAGGGAGTGAGACCATGCCTCTTGGGTAGACTACCTCCCCTGCAAATCCGTATAGGGAGGTGTTCACTATTTTCAAAGGGGTGTCTCCTAGCTGCATTTGGTCGTATGCCTCTCCAAGTAGTATATCTGTAAAATTTTCTGAATCTATGAAGATGCGTCCCACTTCGTAATTGGCTAATAACGCAATGATCACTAGAGCATTGTTGTAGGGGCTTCTGGGGACCTAAACGTTCTGCCCTCCTAAACTAGATTAGGGGAGCGTCCTCCATAGCACCGACATCCCAAACTTCCTTCATGGTATGTTGTACGCCTCTTTGATTTGTGTTTTTCTAGCATAGTGGGAATCACCTCCATGTGGTCCTCCTACGATCATTCATATGGTCCCCTTCCTGGGAGGGTCGTTGGTTTCAGGTTTTCCTTCAAAGATATTTCTACACTCTTCGTTGAGTGAAGACTTCGGAGGTGAGATCTTCACTTCTTTTCCTTTGTTCGCTTCTTACTTTATATATGGTCTTGTACCCCGGGCTTTTTCCTAGCAGACGTACTCCAGGAGGTACCCATTTTGGATGAGCTTTTCTATCTCATTTTTCAAGTATCGGCATTCTTCAGTAGTATGACCGTAATCATTGTGGAATCTACAAAATTTGTCGGACATATGACGTTGAGGTTGCTCTCTCCATGATTGGGGGCGTGTGAGCAGATTTTTTCCTTCAACCGCCATGAGGGTCCGAGTAAAGGCACTATGAGAGGAGTGTAAACAACATGGATCCTGTGGAAGGGTGTCTTTCTGTCCCTAAATTCAGTGTGTTATTTCTTGAAGGGGTATCCTCCCTAGCCTTCTTCCTCTTTTCTCCCCAACTTTCCTTCTTGGCAGTCTGGGCGTCTTCCATGTTAATATACTTGGCTGCTCGAACCAAGAGGGTACCGAATTTCAAAATGGGGTTCTTGGCCAGGAATTTGAAAATATCCCCATCCAAGAGGTCTTGCGAGAAGGCATTGGCCTTCACTTCTTCGTGTGGCGGAGGGTACTTCCAAGGCTGAGGTGTTGAACCTTTGCAAGGTACTCTCTTAGCGGCTCATTATCCCTCTGGCGTACGACGAATAGACTGAGATTCATTTTTTGGAGCTTTCGGCTGCTAGCAAACTAATGCAGGAAAAGAGATCTGAACTCCTGGAAGCTCCCTATTGGTCCAGGGGGCAGCTGGTTAAGTCATTGCTGTGCGGCCCTGGCAAAGGTAGTTACTTGTGCAACAGAGCTGCGTTTTCAAAATGCGAAAGGTATTCTTGGGGGTCAGTCGACCCGTCATACTCAGCGAGGCTGAGCGAGTAGGTACTAGTATCGCCATTTGTTCCTGAACTACTACTACAACTACTTGTTGGATTGCACCCAACAAATCTGGTGAAAGTTCGCCTGATGTAGTATCCGAGGAGGTGCTTCGCCTTAGAAGGTTGACCAATGGTTCTATCACTCTAGGAGGCAACAACGGAGCTGGAAAGGATAGGGCGGACCCCCTCACTGGCGTCAGGGAGGTTTCTGCAACGACCTGTAAAGGCTAATTGTTGCTGGGTGCCTCCACTCTTTTGCTTGTTAGCGTGATTGTTGAGGGTCTCTATGGTATCCCACGCCTTTAACTCAAATTCCCACATATAGCTCTAATTGATGTGTGCGATTTTAGAATGGGTCCAAAGTTATTGGATTTTGATGTTGGATCTGGACTAATTGAGTGAAAGCTCTTGAGAAAAAGGACCTGCAAAACAAAAGATTGGCACTGTAATGCTTAAGTTAGTTCTGGATTTAAGAATAGATAAATATAAAGAAAAATTATAACGAGAAATCGTGAAAGAAGTGAGAATTTAGTGAGCGAGAATATGAATATCATAATAGTAATGTAGCAACAAAAGAATTCTTTGAAAGTGGCTGGGGGGATCCGTTGAAAGGAGCCCTTTATATTTATAGAGGAAGAGTCCCTTTATTGCAAGAGTCATAAGAGGTGCATCTGGTGAGGAAGGTGGGATAAGGTTGTCTCTATATCCGTTTCTTCAGCAGCAAATCTTCAGGTGAGGGGGATTCCTGCTTTGTAAGGACTCCTGCCTCGCGAGGAGTTCTCTTAGGGTGAGGAGTCCGACTTTTGGAGGACACCTTCCTCCCTTAGACTAGACTTGGAAAGAAGCAATAAACCTTCAAGCGAGGCCTTCTACTTGGGTTGAGCTTATGAGTTTCATCCTTGGACAGTTTTCGGGGTGGGGGGGCTCCTCCTTAGACTGAGCCTTCCTCTTGGGGTGGTCTTGAAGGGGCAGGCTTCCTTTTTTGGGCCAAACACAATAATCTTGGGGTGCATCTCTCCAAGGCTTGTGGGTCTGATTTGGGCCTAGTGTCTTTTCTTGGGCCAATCGTTTTTTAGCCATACCTATCAAATAGAATAAAATCATCCCAATACTTTTTATATAATACTAAGGGTTTAATGCAAATTACTCCAATACTAAAAAATGAGCAAATTATTTTATATAAAAAATATTAAATTATCTCTCTATATTAATAAAAATAGAACAATCTATCAGCTCGCACGATTTCGTGTAGTGCACGTACTTTTTATTTGTTTATTATTCTTTAAAAATTTAATTATAATATTATATTTATAACATTATTTTTAAAAATATTAATTTAAATTAAAAGTCCAAATTTAACTAGTAAATGAATGATTTAAATCTTACTTAATTCAAATCAACAATCTAGATATAAAATTATAATTTTATAATATATATTTATGACAATATTAATTTAATATATATTATGATGCATGCCGTTTTAGCACGAGTCCAACGAACTCAGGCTTAGGCGTTGGACCTAGATTGCTTAAAGCAGAATTTCAAAGAAAGAGACCTGCAAACAAAACGTTTACACTCCGACGCCCAAGTTAGTACTGAATTCGATGAATAATAATTTGAAATAATGAAGAGCTTTAAAAAGATGAGAAGTAATGGTAGAGAAATAGAAACGAATTATATATATGAATGTGATAGAAGCATAGCAGAATGGCGGCAAAATTTCTATAGGGTGAAGGTGTCCCTCCACTTTGGGATGAATCCCCTATTTATAGAAGAGTATCTTCCTTTGCCATGGAACTAATAGTGCTCCCTATTCCTGCGGAAAATAGATAAAATTTGTTTAAGATAAAGCTTGATCAAATCCTACTTTTTAGGGATCATGTTGTTAGGGTTATTATTTTGAGTGAGAAGGAGAGTCCGAGGCGGAAGAGGACTCCCAGCCCCCAAGGAGTCTGGTTGCCATGCGTACTCCTTGTCAGCTAGGAAGGTCTATGTGGAGGGCCCATGTGTTTGCCACGCAAGCCTCGGGGAATGAGAACTGGGCTAGCTATGAACGTTTGGGCTGAACGCGTTGGGCCGTACACAATGGTCTTCTTCTATTATCCTAGCCATACACAAGGGGTGGAGTATTGGGCTCTTTAACTTGTTCTTGGGTCGTAATTCGTTGGGCCATTCCCCCATCATTCAGTGCCCCCCACTTTAAGGAGGAGGGACACCTCCAACTTCTTCTTAGAGTAGGAATTCTTGTCCCCTTTGATCTCGGGGGAGTCCTTCCGTCAACTGGAGAGGGGTTCCTTAAAGCAACCTCCTTCGTCGCTTGTCCCCCCCCCCCCCCGCCCTTTATTTCTTCTGCCTTTGTAAGGGAATGATGGCTGGGCTTAGACCTAGCCTTCTCTATTGCTGGGGGGTGATAACTGCCTCCACCATGCGTAAGGGCGGTTACAAGCCCCTCCTGTCATGGGCGGTTAAAGGAGCGTGCCTTCAACTCCCTCTCTATATCTTTAAACAGGTTACTCCTCCTTATTTCTTTTTCTTTCATTTTTCTTGAAGCGTCACAAGCCTTTTCCATCATAGAGCTCTGTACGTATTTTTTTAATCGAGTCGTGGTTTTTAATAATAATATTATAATATTTAAAAAATATATTAATATAAATTTTTATTTTTTTTGTAATAAATAAATAATTAACCTATCTAAATTCGACTTATTAAATATATATTATAAATATATTTACTATAACTTATAAAATATAAAATATTATTTTAAAAAATAAATTTAATAAAATTAAAACCCCCCACTCCAACCCAACCCATTCCCCTGTCGCAAAAAATGTGAAGATTTTATATGTCAAAAAAAGTATAAAGATCATTTTTAATTCAAAAAGAGATCAAAATTTGTCAGAAATTAATATATTTCGCACTAAGGGCTCGTAAAATCCACCATTCATTAATTTTTTGATGGAATCCAGTTTTAGCAGAATTTTTCAAATCATGGGGGCTTTTTAACTTATTTTTATAATACTGGGAGGTTTTTAATCATTTTGAGAAAAAAAAAGGGGTAAAAAGCAATTTGGCCTCAAAATTTACACAGAAGTTGAGAACGCGTTCCAAATGAGTTGCGTAACCTCTTCGCAAAGAGAGAAATTTGAAAAAGCAGAGAGGTTGAGCTGTGTAACTGTTGCAAAGAGAGGAAAAAAGCAGGAAAAGCCTTATATTAATGTCGGGTTATGCCACTACCACATTCTTCTTTTCACCAATAATCCATCAATTAAAGTTAACCAAAATGGAAGCCAAGGTCTTTTTGCCCTCCCCATCATCAGAAAATAATCAAATATCTTACGGAAAAGCAAAAAGGCGGAACCCAAAAGGAAACAATGATATTACATCAGTATATACACATATACATATAGAAGAATGAAACTAATGTACTGATTACTGTTCAAACTCATAACTCCCTCACATGGCTGCTCTCCACCTCCAGGCTGCGGTCATCTGCTACTTGTTTTCTGCACTTCATACATCCACAGTAACCGCCCAATATCAAGAATGGAAGTCTGCTACAGCAACCTATTCCAAAGAGAGAGGCCTCCATCATCACTGGTAATTTCTTATTGTATAGTGCCTGCAGAGAAGTCCATCAATTGTTCTTACTGCCATTGATCTCTGTCCACCTACTATGGCCTACCCGCTGATTATGGCAGGTGGTGCAACTTTCCAAGAGCCCACTTTCAGATGCCAGAGGCTGCATTTTCTCTTATTGCCCAGCAAAAAGCATATATTGTTTCCGTCCAGTACAGAAGGTACTTCAAGGTTCACACTTGCTCATTCAATAATCAGCATAATAATATATAGTTGCTCTACTACCTCAAACACTTCGTGTTTAGGGTGCAATGTAAAAGAAAAGGGGGAATCAGATTCACACTCAAGGGCAGAGCTTATTTCATGCAAGTGTTAATCACCAATGTTGGGTTGGATGGAGAAATTGTTGCGGTAAAAGTGAAGGGATCAAGGACCATATGGGTTCAGATGGAAAGGAACTGGCAATGTAACACCAAGCTTGCAGGGCAACCTCTATCATTTGAGGTCACCACTGCTAGTAGCATAACATTGGCAACTTACAATGTTGCACCACAAACTGGAAGTTTGGTCAGACATTCCTAGGCAAACAGTTCCAGCACTAATGTCTGCACTTCACAAAAACAAGTGCATGTTTTCTTCTGAAATTAGCCAACTGGTTCCTATGTTGTTAATGTAGATACATGTCTACCACAGCAAGTTAAATCGATTTTGCCCCATTTAACAATAAAGAACACATTGGTGGGCAATCTCCAATAAATGAGTTACTTGAACTGCAACATAAATGAGATACGATAAATTATGTACTCCGTCATTTTTATGCCTCACCTCTATCTCTTCATTTTCATTGAAGGGAAAATCATTCACCTTCAACAAAAACAACGCACACCCCACACAAAATAAACTCCACGATAAGCAATCGATTAGATTTATGTTCCTCTGCCACTTGATCCATCACACAAGCATTTTAACTCAAAGGTAGTAACACAAGTTGTTTACAGAAACAATACCATTTTTATGTTAAAATTCAGGATAAATTACAACGACCTCCCATGAGGTTTGACACAATTACGAATATCCCCTTGTTGTTTGAAAAATTACAGATACCCCCCTAGTGTTTAATTGAACCATGTAAACCTTAGATGGAGGTATGAAATTGTCAACTATGCTCATATTGTATTTTCCAAACAACGAGGGGTTATTTATAATTATGCCAAACCTCCGGGAAGGTCGTTGTAATTTACCCTAAAATTTAAGTAAAAATGATAAAATGTCATCAGTAGGCACACATTTAGATGAACCACATGTAGCCTTGTATATGCAAATAAATGAAATTCTGGAACCTAAAAGTGTTAAAAAACACAAGGACGTATCGCATTCAATTATACACATGATATTTTGCCACAACCTTTACAGCTGTACCAACACATGTAAAAAGTATTTTCAGAATGCAAAATTTTCTGTGTAGCCTCTCAAACCAATTCATCATTTTAATGCCTCCAACTCTTGCTTTCCAGTTCCATGGCTTAAGAAGTAAATGCAGAGGAATCTATAACCAAGTTTTTCCAGGCCTTATGGAAACTTCCCCCATTCTTAACATACCATTTGCATAATGACCTTAGTTGGCTGTTGAATTGATTAAATTGTCAATTTAACAAGCTTGACATACACAGAACAGGCATCATATGACAGGCCCAGTAAACAATTATAAACATTTAATACCTAATGTGGGCAACGACACTATATGCCATTTATAGTTCCTATAACTGCCAACACTGGCTCCCCATTTCCCAGTAGTACAGAAACTAAAACAACTAAATAGTAGACCAACCAGCAACATATGTAATTCATCCTTGGCAGGTCTTAAATGTTCAGTGATTCTGAGCTGATCTCAGTATCTTCCTTCTCTAAGAAATTCACATAACAGCCATAATATCTTTTTGCTTCCTCCAGTATGATAGCTAAAAGCTTCATTTCCTTATTTGATTTTAAACCATCTATAAGAATTTTAAACGATATTCTATCTGGGTCACATGATAATGATTTCATCAAGTAAAAACACTCCATTGCTAATGCAGTGAGATTCAAATTCATCAAGCTTTGCAGCAACATATTAAAGCCTTCAATATCAGGATTTACTGTACTTTCTGCTTTAAGTTCCATGATAAGTAGTTCGACCTTTTCAAGCAATCCATTGCTCCCCAAAACTGTTATCATTTCAGCATACAGCAACAACTGAGGTCTATACCACTCCTCTTTTCTGATATCCCTGAAAACCTAGATCAGATAACAGTTGATTAGACGTTACCCATAGCAGACAGGGCCAACAATTACACTTGCAGAAAAGCAGCCTGATCCTTCCTCAGTTCAATTAGGAAATGTTAAAGAAGAGAAGCTCCCATATTTTCAGGTATCAAACATTGTGTTACACACACACACACATTGAAGTTATTTTTCTTCATGTTGTTTTTAGAAAATTGGTTTCAGCTATGTCATTGAACAGATTTGTGTAATAAGACAAGAAACTGCCGCACAAGTCCCTTTATAAGTCTCAATCTCTTCATGGACTAAAGCAATGAAAACAGCTTCAAGAATTCTGATTAAGTTATATTCTCCTAAAGAGAGATAGAATATAACTGAAGGAAGGGGGGTGTAGAACTACAGAAGCAATAAAAGCACAGACTTTATCTGTCTGCAACTCATAGAGGGAAAAAAATGAGAGAAGCATATTTCCAGTAGAAGCAGCAATTCGCATGACATTCTCAATTAAATGATTAGGCAATCATGTTACATTAAGCTAGGTGCGGAGAAAGATGAAGGGACAGGGAGCAAAAACCTTAAGGGCCAAAAGACATTGGTTCTGGCGAAGGAGTTCCCGGAGAACAGCAATCATATCAAACTTCAATAAACGCCTGAATCTGTTATCAAATACTTGATCCAGAGACGCCTCTGAGAGGTTGGCAGCCCGCTTCAATGCTTGAACTGTTTGGATAGCCTCAATGCTGAGATTACGACCCTTCTGAAGGGGCTTTCTATTCTTGCTTCTGTCTCTCATCGTAATATTCATCATCCTGCTCCTAGTTCTATGAGAGTTGTGCCATACAGGGGTGTTTGATTTCATTTGCTTCAGGTGTAGTACTCCTACTCCTACTCCCATTTGGATTACATGGGTAAAACTCATTCCAGGCAAGCCCCCTAAATTACTCCCTATAGGAAGGGAAATGAATGGGTAAGATTCCGTCCGGTGAATCGAGGTTAATTTTAAGTTAACCGGGGCATTGTGAGAAACAAAGAGCAAAGAGATAAAAACTATATAGGTGCTTTGTATTAGGGGTGGGTGTTGAGCTTTGAGCAAAATATTGACAGCAATACCCCCGTGAACAAAAACAACCTGGAATCAAGTATAGAAAGAAAAAGACTAGGAAATACCTGAATCTCTCTTTTTCTTTTTGGGGAATACCTGACGGAGATAGAGAGATTGTAGACGGGGATATATTCAACGGAAGGAAAAGAAGGGCTAAGAAATTACCTGACTCACCGTCTATCCTCAGTATGCTCCAATTATATTTTGCTGGAATAGTCGAACAGATGATTCCAGATATTCTGGCAATACCAACTGTATGCCTGAAGCTTACTCCAAGACTTTTGGGACGGTAAATATCAATTTTTGGTCATGCAAACATGTCATTTATTCGAATTCGATTCCTCAAATTTCAAACTCATCACGTTTAATTCTTATATTTGAAAAATCTATCAAATATAATTATCACTGTTAAAACTAACGAATTATGTATATATAAGAAACCCGTTAAAACTAGACTTCAAGCCCTCTGTAAGATCTATCTTATCCAATTCAGCATTCAAAATTTATGCTTGATAGTGAAGAAAGGAGAATAAATAATTGGTTGAAGCACATTTTAACATTCCAAAAGTTTGGTGTAATGATATCAAAATTGTCATTTTAGGTCTAAATGCTCTAAATAAACCTCTTTCTTTTATAAAATAGTAATAATCATTGTGACAGGCAATATCGAAATATACAATTAAATTAACAGATAAAATTTATTTTAATCCTTGATATTTGACTTCGTCTTTAAAATAATTTATATTTTTTTAATTGGCGCGAATTAATCATTCTGGTAGGTGATTTTTCTATATAACTTGTATAAAATATTTTATTTTTTTTCAAATAAAATTATTTTTAGTTCATTGCAAATAAATTTAAAAAACTACAACCGTTTTAATTAGAATATTTTTTACTATTTGGAAATTATTTGAGTAAAATAATTTTGATGCGTTCAAAAAACGTATGGGTCCAATGAATATGGACTATACTCAAAACCGGGGCCGAAGCGAATGCAAATCCTGAAGAGGGGACATGCAAAAAAGGCATTAGCACTCGACACCCAAATTAGTATCAGATTTAGGAGAAAAATAATCGTAAGAAATAAAATGTAATGAAAAATCATAATAGAACAAGCAATTTCATAAGAGAAATCGTGCTAAGAGTGCAATTCGATCGCTAAAACAAAAATAGAGAGTAGTTTTTGACATTCTGGATGGTGTTCCCGTAGAGGAATTCAAGGCATCCCTATTGGAGAACTGAATGTGTCCCTGTTGGAGGACTGAAGGTGTCCCTGTTAGAAGACTGAATGTGTCCCTCTCGTGGGACTTGAAGGTGTCCAAATCGTGGGGCTGAAAGTGTCAGGGTTGAGGGTACTGAAATGAGAAATTGAAATAAAATAACGATTTCGTGAGTAAAATATGGCAAAAGCACAAGTTCAGAGTTGCAGCGAAATAGCAAGATAGTTTCCAACTTTTTGAAGGTTTGTCTATTAGGGGAATGCTGTCTGTATTTATAGAGAAGGAGTCCCTCTCCGCAAGACTTTGTTTGTGAGTTACATTTTCGAGAAAGAAGGCGAAAATCTGGGGATAAGGCACAATCTTATCTTCTCCTTGACTTGAGCAGCATGTCTTTGGTTCGAAGAGGACTTCCACTTCTACAGGGAGTCTTTCTAGGTTAAGGAGTCCAACTTCTTAGGGGCGCTTCCCTTTTCCTGGGCTGCGCTTGGAAGGTGGGTTTGAGTTCTGTAGGCCTTGTACCAGGCTTTCTTCTTGGGTCGATCTTAGTGTACTGGGTTGGCTTATTGTATTGGGTTTTTCTCTTGGGATGAGCCCAGTAATTTTCCAGCAGGCCGTCCTCATGATGTGGGCCTTCTAGGATGTTACGGACTTCTCATTTCTTTCTTCTTTTTGGACCGTTTAGGCCTCTTTGGGCCAGCCTATTTTTATACACATCAATAGCCCCCCACTCTAATAAGTGGAGATTTTGACACTTATTAGAGTAGAAATCTTCAGATATAGGGTTCAAAGAATGAACTTTTCTTTTTTCCTTCTTATTTTTTGAATTCCTGCAAAAAATACTAGTAGCATAAGCATGCTTAGAATAAGAAGAACTTACTTCATACCTATATGGAGTAGGACTTTTTAGGAGGGTGCTTCCATGGAGGAGGCCTTAACGGGTGCCTTTTTGCCTACTCCATTGTAGGGCTTTATTTTTCGGCAAATGAATATTAAATAACAACTACGTGATACTACGAATAGATCTTGCACGGAGCAAAGTTATTGCGCCTCCTCGGAGGAGGGCTTATTTGAGAGGGAGCCCTTCTTGGAGCAAGACTTAGGATCCTTGACGGAGAAAAAATAAGGTGTCCGTTGGAAGCAGAGCTTAGATGTCTCCATGGAGGAGGACTTAGGTGCTTGCAAGAGACAAAGCTTACAAGTCCTTCAAAGAAGGATCAAAGTGCCTGCTTAAAGGAAGACTGGTGCGCCTGTGTAGAAGATAAGGCTTTTAATGAGAGGGATGCCTTCCTCACAAAATCATTACAAGCAAATATATGTTAACACGTTGAAGGGGGTAAAATAGATCTCCAAAATTATTAAAATAAAAAATACTCCTTAAGGGAAGCTGGTATGTTAACACGTTGAGGGGGATGCTTGCTTAGGAGCAAAGCTTATTCCGTGAAGGATGTCTGCTTGGGAGCAGGCTTATTTTTTGAGGGGGATGCCCCCTTGGTGCATGATTTTTTTGAGGAGGATGCCTGCCTCGAGGCGGGGCTTATTCTAGGCATCCGAGTGGAGTAGGTCTTCCTCCTCTTATTCCTTGCATTTTTCACCAAGGACAACATTCTTGTATTCCCTAGTCTCCTCTGTATTTTTCAGCTAGTGCTAGGAGATTATAAAAACTGCTAGGGGATTTCTTAGTTAAAGACTTGAAGAAATCCCCATCTTGTAATCCCTGCGTAAAATCACAAATTAGTATATTAGATGTTGCAGTAGAGACCTCTAGGGCCGCTAAATTAAAGCATTGAAGATACTCACTCAGTGATTCCCCTTCTCTTTATTGTAAAGAGAAAATACTCATGATCGTTTTTTGACATTGTTTACTACTAACAAACTGATGAAGAAATAAAGAGAGAGATTCTCCAAATGATTCGATGTATCCCGAAGGTAATTGATTGAACCACTGTTGGGCTGACCGTGTGAATATGGTTACAGCAATATGGCATTTGACCTCAGGGGTGTTGTAATGGTGGAGAAAGGCAACATTTTCAAAATAGGAGAGGTGCTCCTATGGATCCATGGTTCCATCGTACTCCGGCAGGTTGGGCTCCTTCTAGTTGAAGGGGAGTTCGTCTCCTATGGTCTCTTCATTGAAGGGGATACCCTGCTGCTTCTCCGATAGCGTTCCCATGATTTGGTACTAGATATTTTGGAGGCTTTTGTGCAGGCATTCCAGACGTGCAATCCACTGAGGGACGTCCAGTTGGATTTGCGAGGGGGGTCTCTGGTCACTTGCGACCGGCAGTGCTGGGTAAGGGATACCCTTTGGTTTCCTGCCTTAGGGCATCCATGTCAAATGGGGTTACTGTGTGGGTTAGGATTAGTGTCAACATATGCTCCTGTGTAGCCGTCGTGACCATCTGTTGTATAGTTCATAGGAGTCCTGTGGGGAGCTCCCCGAGGAGGTGTCTGAAGAGGGACTGTGTTGTGGAGGCCTAGTTAGTGGGTTAGTAGGTCTGGAGAGTCTTGGGACCACCGCTCCACTGGTGAGGATTGTCCTACTCATAGGGGATACCCTACTAGCAGGTGCCAGGGGGGTTTCCGCAACAACTTCCAAAGTCTGATTGTTGCTAGGTGCCTCCACAGTCTTCTGTTTGCTTGCAAGATTGCTGTAGATTTTCATGGTAACTCACTTCTTTAACTCAACTTTCCCACAAACAGCTCAAATGATACCTTTAGAAAACGCACGGGTCCAATGAATATGGACTATGTTAAAAGCTTGGGTCGAAGCGAATTCAAATCCTGAATGGGGGACCTGCAAAAAAGGCGTTAGCTCTCAAACGTCCAAGTTAGTATCTAATTTAGGGAAAAAATAATCGTGAGAAATAAAATATAATGAGAAATCGTGATAGAATAAACAATTTCGTGAGAGAAATCGTGCTAAAAGTGCAATTCGATTGCTAAAGCAAGAATACAGAGTGATTTTTCAGATTTTGGAGGGTGTCCCACTAAAGGGATTGAAAGTGTCCCTGTTGGTGAACTGAAGGTGTCCCTATTGGAGGACTGAAGGTGTCCCTCTTGTGAGGCTTAAAGGTGTCCCTCGCGTGGGGCTGAATGGTGTCCCTGTTGAGGGGTGCTAAAATGAGAAATTAAAATTATAACAAAAGCACGAGTTGAGAGTTGCAGCGAAATAACAAGACAGTTTCCAACTTCTTGAAGGTCTGTCTATTGGGGGGATGCTGCTTGTATTTATGGAGAAGGAGTCCCTCTTCGCAGGACTCTGTTTGTGAGCTGCATTTTCAAGAAAGAAGGCGAAAATTTGGGGATAAGGCACGATCTTTTCTCCTCCTTGACTTGGGCAGCACGTCTTTGGTTGGAAGATGACTCCTTTTACATGAGGACTTCTACATCTGCAGGGAATCTTTCTAGGTCAAGGAGTCCAACTTCTTATGGGCGCTTCCCTTTTCCTAGGCTGGCTTTGGAAGGTGGGTTTGAGTCCGATAGGCCTTGTACCAGGCTTTCTTCTTGGTCCGATCTTGGTGTATTGGGCTTTCCTTTTGGTTTGAGCCTAGTAATTTTTCAGTAGGCCGTCCTCATGATGTGGGCATCCTAGGATGTTACGGACCTCTCATTTCTTTTTTGTTTTCGATCGTTCAGACCTATTTGGGCCAACTTATTTTTATACACATTAAATTTGATCAATACATATAAATATAATCATTGTGGGATGAATGAGCTTTAATTTTTCAAATAAAAGAACACTTGCATAAATAAGTTAGAAAAAACAAAATATATATATATATATATAGCAAAATTATCTAAATAAAAAGGCTTCTAGATCAGTATATAAATAACAAATGAATATGTTATGATTTTTATTTAAACTTGTTTCTCCAATTTGATTCAAATGTTTTTTTTGGCCCCAAAGTATTCGTTATATTTACAAATGTTATGTTTATATGCCATCTGATCAAGTTAATATTTAAATAATGGATGAATAGCAATTTACCCTCGTAATATTGAAAATGAGCACATTATCTATTCATGAAAAAAATATAGCAATTTACCCTCATATACTTTTTAAAATAAAGCAAATTACCTCCTTATACAGGGAGGTAAATTGCTTCATTGTAAAAAACATAGGGAGGTAAATTGTTGTATTTTAAAAAATATAGGGATGTAAATCGCTATTTGTTTTTTCATAAGGGGGTAATTTGCTCATTTACGATATCAAAATGAGATTGCTTGCATTTTTTCCTTTAAATAATTATCAAATTATAAATACTTTTAACTAAAACTGGTTATAATTTTATATGGTAGGTGCCAATTGCAATTTAAAAAAAGGTGAGAGATTACAATATTTTTTTTTTATAAAAATAATGACAAGTTATATATGGATAATATGAAAAAAATCACCAATTAGTGAAATACCAATCCAGGAGCGTATAGAGTTGGAGTGCTTTTTTAAGACTGTCTAACCGCTTTTTTTTTTAACTTCAAGCAGGGACAATTTAACACAAGCCTCTTTTAATGAAATAAGTTAAGATCTTTTTTTTTTTAAGTTATTAAACTCAAATATGGGGATTAAAATGAATTATGTCCTTATATTTGTTGGAAAAATAAAAAATTGTGCCGTGGAAAACCACTGTCTTGAAAGTGAAATTTCGATACTATCGTGGTGCAGATAGTATAAATCGATCGCTTCTCAAGGTTAACACAGCTATTACTTTCTTACACACGCACTCGTGGAAGAAAGCTTGAAACAACGAACAAAATTAACACTCAGGAGTGAAAGAGGAGGAAAGAGCTAGAAGAGAAGAGCCTCTCGATTTTTGGTGTGTATGAAATGCATAGGGGTTGAGCCTATTTATAGATCTGTAATGTTTGAGAAAGTTGGACTCTCTACCAACTTTTATAGATGTGTAATGTTTGAGAAAGTTGGACTCTCTACCAACTACAAAAAATTGCCAACGGATATGTTTGTTAAAATATGCACAATATTTGGCTAAAAATGAGTAAGAGATTTTTAATCATTTCCAACATACTTTCCAATGAGTAAGGGAATAGTGAGAGTGATAGTAAGAAATACAACCAAAATAGGACAAAACAATGCACAAATATTCCCAGATAGGGTACTAAGGGTAACTTGATTAATCAACTTAAGAAGAAGAAATATATCAGAACTGTGACGAATGGTTACCCAGACGAACTGAAGTAGGAACAACGGATTAGGCCACAATCTCCAAATAGGAACTCCTAGTTCACCACAATTATTGAGCTAAGAAAGAATACTATCTCATTTTTACTGAATTTGGTGGATTGGAACTGAAAGTTAACACATCATCTCAAAAGTGATTGATATATTTTCATCACATGATCAGAATCAACTACAGCTACTATACATTCATCTTCAACACAACACACTGATATCAAGATTTGAAATTTTGAAAAAGTTCCAACTTCTGTCAAAGGAACGTTCTTGGAAGAAGATATAATGAATTTAATCAATAAAATCAACAAAAACTTGCTCAAATATGACAACCAAAACCGAGGTAATAACCAAGCTTAGATTGGCTATAAACTTTAAAAAGGCCACAAGTTACAATTACAATGCTTTTTTCCTCACTTCTTCCGGCCTGCATCATCATTTCCTAATGCAAAATGTATGTAATTAAAGCTGTAATTCAATTTCAATACTTTTTGTGCCAAGATACTGTTTGTCAAATTTAAACTGATCAAACAGATTATTATAAGTAACTTAGTCTTAAACACCAGCAATCTTCTCCGGAACCAATTATCCATATTCAAAAGCAAATTCACTGTTTTATCACGTTAAGACCAAATTACATGCTACCATACCCAAAAACCTGAACCCCCACCAAGCCCAACCACGAACAAGAAATAGGACGAAAATACAGCAATCAGCCATCTACAGAAGCAAACATATGGAAAAGGCTAAAGTCCGCACATCAAAACTTAAAAATTCACAAAATAGAAAATTCCAAAGATGTTGGAAAAGAAGGAATCTGTTGTTGATGTACTTGATAATATGATTTCGCTTTCAACTGTTGAAAAAAATGAAAGACTGTGTCGTGAAAAACCACTGCCTTGAAAGTAAAATTTCGATACTATCATGGTGCCATTAGTATAAATCGATCGCTCCCCAAGGTTAACACAGTTATTACTTTTTTACACGCACACTCGTGGAAGAAAACTTGAAACAACGAACAAAATTAACACTTAGGAGTGAAAAAAGAGGAAAGAGCTAGAAGAGAAGAGGCTCAATTTTTGGTGTGTATGAAATGCATAGGGGCTGGGGCTAGTTATAGATGTGTAATGCTTGAGAAAGTTGGAATCTCTACCTACTACAAAAAAATTACCGATGGATATGTTTGTTAAATTATGCACAATATTTGGCTAAAAATGAGTAAGAGATTTAGTCATTTCCAACAATATTGACACCTACGATTTAAAAAAAAAAAAAAAACTAATACAATATAAAGAGTGAAGCAAGTGATAAACATGCGTGAAAAATAAAAAGTAGAGCAAGTGATAAACATGCATGCAAAACATGAAATAAAAGTAATAGTAGATTGATGATTAAAAAATAACGATGATCATTTGAAAGAAATAAATAATTATATTGCTATAGATATTTAAGGTTTGATATTATCATGTTTTTTTAACTTACATCTATGAGTGGGATGTGCTTTTTTTTTAATACTAGTACCATAAATACGAATATTAATCGATTATAATCATGAATTCATCGAAAAGTTACTTGAACCTCCCTTATACAATTTATTCTTTATAGAAAAAAATATTTTAATTTTAAGATTTTATCTTGTCAACCTTATATTAAAAAAGAAAACGCATCTTATTAAAGGTTTGTGTATTAATAAGTTACCTTGGTAGTTTATATAAAAAAAAAATATTTTAAGAGAATTCAAGTAGTTTTTCTAAAAAATAAATACAAAAGGAAACTAATAATAACATGAATAACGAAATGGATTATTACGTAAAATCTCAAACTATATACTCACCAAAAATCAAATGAAATATTTTAGAAGAGCATATCTGTTTAATATCTCAGTATTTGATATGTTAATCAATATTTTTATGGCACCGGAAAATTTGTGAATTTATTAACTACTTCAACACAAAGTAATAAAATACTCCTTAAAAATGAATTCAGTATATAAATTCAAAAAACAATGAAGAACAAACTTATTCTTGTGTAACGATTATAGGAAACCCCATCAGCAGCCTTGCGTTGAGCAGAAAACTCAAATGGGCTCAAGCTCCGAAACAGGCCCACCCACCCACCCCACGCCAACTCCGGACGAACCTCATCTTCTCAGCTGCTCCACTTTCTTTCTGCCCAAGGAAAAAGAAGAAGAAATCATTCCACCCCATTTCCTCCCTCGAAATGGGTTGTCTAGTTGGGGCGCCAGCTCTTGGAATCAAGGTTCTGGGAGTTCCAGAGATGGCTCCGTCGATGCTGCTTTTCCGTGGCAGAGTGTTTCGAAGCTTTAGAGTTTCAGCATCATCCTCGTCGCCGCACTCGTCCACAGAGTCAATTCGAGTGCGCTTCGCACCTTCTCCTACCGGGAATCTCCATGTCGGGGGTGCGCGCACTGCACTCTTCAACTACTTGTTCGCCAGGTCTAAAGGCGGCAAATTTGTGCTCCGAATTGAAGACACCGACTTAGAAAGATCCACTAAGGAGTCAGAAGACGCTTTGCTTCGTGATCTTTCCTGGCTTGGTCTAGATTGGGATGAAGGTTGCCCCTCCCTTCTTTTAGTCTTCCATCGCATATCAAACAATTGAAATAGTTTTTTGTTTAACCCGATAGTTGTTGAGATTTGCTTCTATTTTGCTATCTATCAGGGTTATTTAGTTGTTCACATTTTTACTATTTAAGTGTCATGGGATTGATATATAGGCCCCGGTGTTGGTGGGGATTATGGTCCCTACCGGCAGTCTGAAAGAAACGCCCTTTACAAGCAGTATGCCGAGAAACTCCTGCAAGCTGGTCATGTTTATCGCTGTTTCTGCTCAAACGAGGTAATCTTAGCCTTCTCTTTTGATTGTTTAATTTTCAAAGCACTTCCCTTTTCTCTTTTCCAACTATAAATCGTAAGGTGCTTGAATCATTCTGTATTCTGCCAGGGAATGTAGTGACATGCATCGCTAGCAACGAGTGAGGTCTACCATGTTTGCCTTATTGATGTTTAGTTTTTCAGTAGTTTTATGCCAAGTTTCTAGTAGCACATGACAGTTGTTGATTTAGTATACTCCATTTCTGGAAAGTAAAGTACACTCTTGAGTCTCACTTCATGACTCTTAGTTATCCCTGTACACTCATCAGAGCCTCTGGTTTCCATGCTTTTGAATTTATTGTAGTTGTACAGATCACTTACTGAGTGCCACTGCAAGCCCATATTAAATCTTATAACATCCTTTTGAATTGGTTTATTGTTCAATCTTATTTCATAGGTCCTTCTTACGTTTTGTCTTTCAGACTGATCATTTTTCTTGTATTTGGTGGGCTAAATCTATAACCATTGTGCCAGGAGCTGGAAAAGATGAAGGAGATTGCGAAACTGAAGCAGCTCCCTCCTGTGTACAGTGGCAAGTGGGCCAATGCAACAGAGATGGAAGTGCAAGAGGAGCTGGAAAAAGGGACACCTTATACTTATCGATTTAGAGTTCCTACGACAGGAAGTTTGACAATCCACGATCTCATCCGTGGTGAGGTATACACTTATCAATGTTAGCTCAGCTAGTGGTCCAGTGCGTGTAATATTGTGTTCATAAGCCGAAGCTATCTTCTTCTGGAGATAAGCATGCATGTTGTAACAGAAAATAATTTAGGCAGACCCAAATAGGTCATAGATAAGCCAGGGTGCGAAGCTGGATTAGAACATTTATCTTTTGCAGATTCAGAGAAGTCCCTTTGCAAACTTTCAAAGTGCATCCAGGTAGTGCCTGCTACTGTGAAGAAGAATGGAAATAATGCCAATATTGTTTTTTGATAATCTGCAATTAAGTCTAGAAGGGGTGCCCTGAAACATTTGTTTTACTTTTCAGTGCTTGTATTATTTCTTATTTTTGATGTACAAAGGAATCAAACTACTGACTGTAGGGCCTGGCTAAGGAGAATTTTTCCTGGATCTTAAATTTTGTTATGACCGAAATTAGTAAAGAACATCAATGACTTTCCAAATTCGGAATAAACACATATAAGATTAACACTTCAGTTAGTAGTATAATAGAGACATAGATGGGGTATCTATATATACTTTTGAAATGAATCTTGCCAATTAGTAGAAGCATTTTGAAACAAGTACCTTGTATTAAACCTCCATTTTGTTGGATTATTTCAGCTGCCGGCGGTTGCAGGACAGTGGTCTGTTTTATCACTGGTTCTGCACATTAGATTTGTCTGAGTCACAGAAATGTGAAGTGATGTGAATTTTATATTTCCGTATTATTTCAAACTTGCATCCCCACAAAATGAGCTCACCTTTTTGTGAAGTTGGTACTGTATCTCAGGTATAAATAGTTGCCCCTTCCCACCAACAGAGAAATTTATGTTATACAAAATAATTTTAGATGGCTGTTGCAGTTGTGTCATAAGAATGGAAATTTGAGAATACATGAACTTCTGGAATCATGATAGTATGTTCATCATTAGCCTATGTAAGACTGGTTATTGAACGTATCAGCTACTTACTTTATATTTGTGCCTTGTTGCATAGGTATGCGTCCTACCTTTAATTTGGTGCTAACTTGCTTGATAGTGTTATGAAGGTAAGTTGGAGTTTTGACACACTCGGAGATTTTGTGATTATGAGAAGCAATGGGCAACCTGTTTACAATTTTTGTGTAACTGTCGATGATGCTACCATGGCTATATCACATGTTATAAGGTGAGTACAGTATGCTAATGCAAATGCTACTTACATTGTTGTTTTTCATTGTCTATGTTGGTGTTGTAACTGGAATTTGTATAGCAGAGCAGAGGAACACTTGCCAAATACTTTGAGGCAAGCTTTGATATATAAGGTAACACTGGTATCTGTTTTCTGTTTATTTTATTCTTTTCATTGTTCTGTGAAGTTGGATGTAGTTTATTGGTTGAGTAGAAAATTCTAATCTTCAAGATATATCTCTTGGCACGTGGATAAGCCTAATAAAACTAGAAATATTTTCTGAAACCAGGCTCTGGGATTCCCAATGCCTAGATTTGCACATGTTTCTTTGATTCTTGCACCTGATAGGAGCAAACTGTCAAAACGGCATGGGGCAACTTCAGTGGGTCAGGTAAACGATTATTGCATTATCTGTTTTATTTTTCCCCAGTTTGGATAGACTTGTTCAACCATCAATCTGTAACTGAGTTTCAATGAACACAATTACTTTTTGTCATTTTGCTGTTCATTTTACGTACTCTTTTTCCCTGGATTCACATCTATGCATTGAAACTTTCCTGATAGTTCAAGGAGATGGGTTTTCTGCCTCAAGCAATGGTGAACTATCTCGCATTATTGGGCTGGGGTGATGGTACCGAGAATGAATTTTTTACCCTTGACCAGCTTGGTTAGTTAGTCTCCCTATGGAAGACTTGTTTATGTGATGTTTCTTGCAATTTAAGTGCTTTAAAGTCATCATTGTCATGATATCAAAACTTCCAACTTGTTTTGCAGTTGATAAGTTCAAAATTGAGCGTGTCAATAAAAGTGGAGCTGTTTTTGATTCTGCCAAGTTAAGGTAATTGTGGATCTCTTAGCCAAGATATACTGAATAGTTTGTTGTATCTTGTGCGTAGAATATAACTATTAGCATCTTTGTGGAATTGCTGGTTATGTTTGCTGTAACCTTTATGTTAGTAATCTCATTTGTTGTATTCTTTCAAATGATTGTTAATATCAGTGGATTCTTTTTGCTGGTTCCCTCAAATTGTACTTCGTGATAATGCAAGGTGGATGAATGGACAACATTTGAGATCCCTTCCATCAGAAGAACTAACCAAGCTTATTGGTGAGCGTTGGAAAAGCACTGGCATGGTCATGGAGTCAGAGGGGAGCTTTATACAAGTATAGCTTGCTTTTCCATCTTATTTCATAAACCACCACTTTTCTCGGTAACACCGTCTAGATGGTCCTATATGTCATGCCTCATATTAGAAATTTGATTTGGGCATGCTTCAAGTTTCCAGAAGAGAGATGATTTCTTTGAGCTTGTATAGTATTCTTCCCATCTTAAGTGGCTGACTACATGACAATGACCATTATCAAATCATTCATATAAAACTCTTGTAATAATTTGTCTTTCTATTGCAATTTGGTAATGATGGTAATATGCCGTCATCAATTCCTATGACCAGGAGGCTGTCCAGCTGCTGAAGGATGGGATTGACTTGATAACAGATGCTGACAATGCTCTTTCAAGCCTACTGTCGTATCCCTTATATTCAACACTCTCCAGGTACTTTGAAATCCATGATAGACAGTTGCTTGTTTGTTTTGGATCATATCAGTTGTCTCACTTTTAGTTCCTTTGATTTGAGATTTTAAAGTTCCTTTATGAAAAGTAAGATCATCTTTGGAGCCATTTTACGGTGGTTTAGAGGAAATTTATTCAGGGTGTTGTATAGGGCAATCAGTAACATGCATTTATATTGAACAAATCATGCAAAATAGTGCTGTTATAACCTAAATTTTCAGAAAATTTTTTAAAGCAAATGCTCCTGCACAGCATATATCACACTGCTTTAATGGAGTATTCTATAGATCAGAACATTGATTGGTTGGTTGGTACAGTGGCTTTATGGAAAGCATGCTCTTTAGCTAGTCATGGTAATCAAGCTTATACTACTGATAAAGATAGAACAGAAACCGTGGTGATTATTTGTGCCGTTAAGGGATAAATGATACGGTATAAAGAATTGTCCTCGATTGATTACAGTCCGGAAGGTAAGCCTGTATTAGAAGATAAGTTGTCAGAAGTCGCTGCGAATTTGCTAGCTGCATATGACAGTGGAGACTTAAGTAGTGCACTTGAAGAAGGTAGTGCTGGGTGGCAGAAGTGGGTGAAGAGCTTTGGCAAATCACTGAAACGCAAGGTTGGTTTTCTTGACGAAAGATTAAACTTATTTTTCTTTGTATATCTATTTGTATTCATTGCAGTTTGCAATCCAGGGAAAATCTCTCTTCATGCCTCTTCGAGTTTTGCTGACGGGAAAGCTCCATGGTCCTGATATGGGAGCAGGTTTACTTCTGGTCTATAAAGCTGGAAGATGTGGAGTGGTAGCACCTAGATCTGGGTTTGTTACATTGGATGAGAGGTTCAAAATGCTTCGAGAAATCGAATGGGAATCGTTTGGTAAGGATAATCCTGCCGTGGAGTCTGCTGAAGCTGTTCCTGTGTCTAATTGAAATTGGCCTGCCTTTGTCATGCTTTCCTCCCTTCTCACTCCCTTTCCCAGTGGGAAGTAATGGATAAGATGGTTTTGCCTCAATTGCCTTTTACAGAAGCAGGTGGTAGAGTTGCGTGTCTCCATGTTTAGAGCAGTTGGAGATCTGTAGCCTAGATTTCGATAGTGGGTTCCGTTTTCGGGAGAAATGGGGATCTTTACTTGTATAAATATTTTGTGATCCGAAATCCGTTGAGCAGCATTTTAATTTTACGGAAATGTACGCAATACTTGTTTGCTATCATTCTTGTTACTGAGAATGTAACCAATTCCTGCCCTATGTTTGGGCTTCTTTTTAGGTTGTATTGGAATATTATGTTTTATGGAAAATGGTGCTTTTTGGAAATTAATTAGCAATTAGCATGGATGCTTGGATTTATTTCCAAAATTGTTAAAGATTGTGTGCAATTGTGCGCGTGTGCGTCGAGTATTGTGGTTGCATGCATGCGATCATTTTTCTCTTTTTTTTTTTTATTCCAAAAAATGTTGTGTATTTTTAATAAAAGTGAAATTTATTTATTATACGAAAATAAATATTAAAGATACTCACATGAGTTTATTTATAATTATATAATATTTGATGAATCCTTATTCTGGAAGTACTGGTATCGTATGTTATTTTAGCCATGCAGTTAGCCATGCAATGTTACAATTTCTTAATAATTCAAACGTTGAAGGCGTATTTTTGGTAATTTGAGAGATGACTTGAGATGGTCAAGGTGAAATTCGGTCTTATTTATTTAACTGTGCCTTGTTTTGGCATTTGGCCTTTGTTCCGTTGGTGATGAATAAAAATAACAATAATATATTTGTTACTTTAAAAAGGAAAAGGAGGAGGAGGTGGAGGAGGAGATGTTGCATGCAAATAAAGCAAACCGCCGGATCCGTAATTTTCTTGTTACAAGTCTGTCGCCAGCCACCGCTTTCCACTGCCTCTGCCACTGCCACTGATAGAGGTGGTGATGTTTAATATCCACCACATTCCATTTCAAACATTGATTGCTGTTAGGTCCTTCTTCCTCTTTTCTTTGTCCTCTTAATAATAATTAAAGAGACCACCAAAAACACAACACCACTAATTTGTAATATCACAAGCCGGCGAAGCCCGCCAGCCAGCCAGCGACGAATGGAGGGAGGGATGCAGTAGATATATAGATATTATATAGATATTCGATGTCAACGTCGCAAACCCTCGGTGGGGCTTCCCGCTGTGGTTGGGTGCTTGGTCCTTCCCTTGACAAGATCATCAAAAATGTAGCCTGGAGGAAACATTCCCATCTCGTTTCCGCCTGTAAATCTGTCCTCGACAAGCTCGAGTCTTTGACCGATGATGCCTCCGATCCCGGCTCTTGCTCCCCACTCTACGGCCTCTCTTCTTCCGATGCTGACTTCTTGCTTCAGCCCCTCATTATGGCCCTCGAATCCCGCTCCCCTAAGGTTGTGGAGCCTGCCCTCGATTGTGCCTTCCGACTCTTTTCTTTCGGCATCATCCGCGGATGTGAGATCCAAGAAAGCTCTTCTCTTATTTACCGCCTCGTTGACACCGTTTGCAAATGCTCCAATCTCGGCGACGAGGCCATTGAGCTAGCTGTGCTCGAGGTCCTTCTTTCAGCTGTCCGATCGCCCTCCGTCTACATCCGGGGTGATTGCCTTGTATACATTGTCAAAACCTGCTACAACATTTACCTGGGTGGCAAAAGTGGCACCCTTCAGATCTGTGCTAAGTCTGTTCTTGCACAGATGGTGATCATTATTTTCACCAGGGTCGAGCAGAATTCCATGCTTGCTGAGTTCAAGAATGTTGTTGTATTTGAGTTGCTGGAGTTTGCTGATAGGAACCTGAACGAAGGAAGTTCTATACACTTCTCTCAGAATTTCATTAATGAGATCGTGGACGCTAAGCAGAGCCCTCCTGATTCAAAACATTCATATGATGAAAGGAAAAATCAATCTGTTAATGTTTCTCGTTTTAGTGGTCAGAGTGATCTTAGAGAAGATGGTTTTACGCTCTACAAGAATTTATGCAAATTATCTATGAAATTTTCATCACAGGAGCATTCTGATGATCGGATCCTTTCGAGGGGGAAAGTTCTCTCCTTGGAGCTTCTAAACGTCATCATGGCCAACGCAGGTCCAGTCTGGCACACCAATGAGAGGCAAGTTCTCAGTTGTACAAATTTCTGCTGTCTGCAGTTGAATCAACCAGTGGAACTTACATTGAACCATGTCATGTATGTGCTGAATTTAATCAAGTACAATCTCTTGACCAACAATAACTAAAGGAATCAAGAATTAGCTAATAATAAACAGGGAAAACTCTAAGTATGTCCAATTACCTTTCAGACTGTGGAAGGAAAGATTCTCCTGAAAAAAGAATGAGATTTCACCCGGTTAAGGTTATGGGATCATGAGGTGTTAATATCAAGGGGAAGCAAGCTTTTGGCTCACCTCTAGTTGTCATACTCTGGCTTTATAGTTTTGAGGTGAAGACAATGGCTATTCAGCTTAAGTATACATACCTAATATGTGCTGCACTATATAAATCTTAAACTGAAATGCCTCTCTTTAGGAAATAGTAGAATCATTAAATTGTTTAGTTTCGCCATAATCATTTTCATGATCTTTTACCCGTACATACGTAGAGCTGATATTTCTGAATAGCTAATGTGTTTGTTTTCTTAACAGGTTTCTTAATGTACTCAAGCAGTACCTATGCTTGTCACTGATGAAGAACAGTGCAGTATCAGTGATGACTATTTTTCAACTTCTTTGTTCAATATTTTTCAACTTAGTCTCAAAATTTAGATCTGGATTGAAATCAGAGATTGCAACATTTTTTCCCATGCTAATAATTCGTGTATTGGAGAATGTGCTTCAACCTAGTTTCTTGCAGAAGATGACTGTTCTGAGTTTAGTGGAGAAGATCTCTCAGGATCCTCAGATCGTCATTGATATCTTTGTCAACTATGACTGTGATGTGGAGGCTCCAAATCTATATGAAAGGTAACAAGGATTAGGTTTTCTTATTTTTCCTTTTCCTTGGATACCTTTTCTCTGTGTTCATTACAATTGGATGCTAATCAGCTTATCAAAGGGTTCTTTCGAATATTAGAATCGTACACTTTATACATTTTAAGTACCTTGCAATGATGTAGTATCTTACAGAAAATGACGCAAGAATCCATTGTAAAGAAATAAGGAGATCTTTCATATTAGTAATATATGCGGAAAAAATCATAGGAAATCTCTGGATGGAGGCTTCAAACAAATTTGAAGGTTAATAAGGGTTGGTTTCCCAGAAACTTTTCTCTTTTCCTACTTTTTCACCAAATGTACCGATTACAGTATCTTCATATTATTATCTTAGGACACTAGATTAGATATCCATACCTTGTGTATAGTTCTACCATTGGAATGACTTCACTTATCTCTATTGGCCTCTTCATATGAATTATCAATTTTATTTTTGCTTGAGAAAATCTTTAAATACAAAATTTGTCTTGATTAGTTTTCACGGGGATACAAGTTTCTCTACATATAAAGTTGGTTTATTCACCTTTTCTTGTTTTCTCATTTTCAAAACTGATTAGAAATCCATGGTAGGAATGAAACCCTGAATTCAAAACTTTACTGCACAATCTTTCTCATGATTCTATCTACTTATACTAGGCCATTGTGGTTTAATAAATTTTACATCAAATCTGACAGAGATGCGCTCATTTTTGTTGCCAAAAATCAAAGAAGGAAAAAAGAGGAGGATAAAGAATCTATCTCCCAGCATCTTGTTCTCAGTTGTCATAGCACTCCATCAATTGAATCTGACTGGTGAATTCAATATTCATAGAGTCAGAATACTAAATAATGTCTAGGAATTTATTCAGGAAATCCATAAAAAATATAGCCTTAAAGAAAGTTTGATAATCTAATATTCATGCTGAAACTCGAGTGACATTATTTGGCATATAAGACTGTAAACTATACCATGTCCATCATTGACCACTAAAATAACTCTAGTTGTGATTGTAGCCTTAATTCATTGGTGCTCTTAGTGGAACTGCGAAGTTATTGAAGTATCTTAGATTTTCCCTGAATTTTTCTTTTTTTACTTTCAAGAAGCAACAAGTTTGTGACTCTAATAAGCTTTGTTGTCTTTCTCCGCTTGCACTCCTTCATATTCAACAATAATCAGTTCCTGTGCTTATTTCTATTTCCAAAGTTTTTGCTTTGTTCTAAAGTTGTATTAAGACTACCTTAATTCCCTCAGATATTTGCAGGATTGTCAATGGCCTTCTGAAAACTGCTCTAGGTCCACCTCCTGGTTCTACCACATCGTTGTCTCCAGCTCAAGACACAACAGTACGTCATGAATCAGTAAAGTGTCTTGTTATAATCATCAAGTCATTGGGAACATGGATGGACCAGCAGCTGAAAGTTGAACGCTCGAATCCTCCAAAATTTTCCAATGATGAAAACTTGACAGAAAATATGAACCTCAGCGAAGATGCAAATTTTTCTGATTGTGAGCTGCCCTCAGAAGCAAATTCTGAATTTACTGATGCTGCAACATTGGAGCAGCATAGAGCTTATAAATTAGAAATTCAGGTTTGCTTATGCACACATTTTTAAGCAATGTAGCTGTGCCATCAAGATTTTGTTACACCATCAATTGCCTTCTTGACTGGTAAACTTACCTTCAGGATATTATTGTGTCATGAATGTAGTAAGAATATACTATGTTCTCTGAGTGCTAATGCAGTAATACTGTAGTCTGTAATCTTGGTGCCACAAAAAGTGCTACTTTCTAAGTTTCAGAATGATCTGGTATACTGTAGTGACTGTGTTCATTGAATAAATGCAGAAAGGTATTGCACTATTCAATACAAAACCTTCCAAGGGAATTGAGTTCTTAATTAGCACCAAAAGAGTTGGCAGCTCTCCTGAAGAAGTGGCTTATTTTCTCAAAACTATTGCTGGGCTGAACAAAAGTATGATGGGTGATTATTTTGGTGAAAGAGAGGAATTCCCCATGAAAGTTATGCATGCGTATGTAGATTCATTCAACTTTGATAAAATGGGCTTTGGTGAAGCAATCAGATCCCTATTAAGAGGGTTTAGGTTACCTGGAGAAGCAGAAAAAATCGACCGCATCATGGAAAAATTTGCTGAACGCTATTGTAAATGCAATCCAAGCTCATTCAGCAGTGCAGATACAGCCTATGTCCTTGCCTACTCAGTGCTAGTGCTTAACATGGATGCTCACTATATTATGGTAAAAAATAAGGTGTGTTTTTGGACTTCACATCTTCTATCTAAAACTGTGATTATTCTCTTTTGCTATGTCACTTTGTTTTATCTAGTTCCTTATCAATTTCTGGGAGGAAAAAACAAATGCAGTTAATATTGATAATGTGCTGATGAAATATTTCTAAGAGCCTGATGGAGAGATAATGTTTTTCATGCCTCTAAAGCTTGCATAGAGATAAATATACATGTAAGACCGGACCTGGATATCCTTGAGAGTGTAACTGTTGCTATACTCACCATTTCATTTGCTTCATTGTCTATATGCCATGTCCTTTTAATGTTTTTCATTTACTTCAAATCTCCGACTACCATTGACTGTGATTGGATTGCAAATTGGAAATCAATGTGTTGATAGTGAAATTACCTATTTTTTCTCTCCCCCTTATTTACTAGCACATCATAGCTGTTATCATTAACTTAATGCATAATCTTGTCTCTGGAAGCATGTTATTATTTGCAGTTTAAGCCTTCAAATAATGAAGTCTGATGAATCCATGTCCAAATAGCATAGGTTGGATCTGATGCATATTTTCTCAACTGATCTCCTTGTAAATTGGGAAAGATTGAAACTGAAAATTGTTCAAGTAGGACCGTTATTTATTTCCTCTTTTTCTTATGATGCTATGTTTATTTTCTTATGTTATGCTAATATTGCTTTGCTAGTTTAGTCTTAAACCATGATAAGGTTGAATTTAACACCTTCTTTGACTTATATTGGGAATGGATTTGACTTTTAAGATGACCAAGGCTGATTTCATCCAAAATAATCGCGGCATCAATGATGGCAAGGACCTACCTGAAGATTATTTGGGTACTCTGTACGATGACATCGTGAATAATGAGATTAAGATGAGCGCAGAATCTTCTGCTCTACAAAGCAAACAGGGAAACAGCCTAAATGCACTGCTGGGCTTGGACGGTATATTCAATCTGGTCACAAAGCAGACAGAGGAAAAGCCGTTGGGGCCAAATGAATATCTAATAAGGCATATTCAGGAGCAGTTTAAGGATAAATCTTTAAAGCCAGAGTAAGATCAAGCTTCCAGAGAATTGCTTGGTTACAATGCTTTTTGCTGTTTTGAATGTTTTGTCTTTGGTTCCACTCTATAGAATGCCTATATGGAATATCTGTCAGTGGAAACTGGTAATCTGATGCAATGCAGGCAGTTATATCTAGATGATCCTACTCTTACTATCATATTTTTTGACATGGGGCTCTTGGTTGTTTATGATCTGTAATGTCAGTCCTTTTGCATACTTTTTTGCGACCTTCCTTCCTTTGCCAACTGCAGGGATATTTATTATGCTTTAGCTGATCCAACAATTTTGAGGTTTATGGTTGAAGTTTGCTGGGGCCCGATGCTTGCTGCATTCAGCGTAACTCTGGGCCAGACTGATGATAAGGAAGCTACTACTCAGTGCTTGCAGGGGTTCCGATATGCTGTGCATGTTACTGCTAGCATTGGCATGCAGACCCAGAGAGATGCTTTTGTTACTACTGTGGCTAAGTTTACTTACCTCCATTGTGCTGCAGATATGAAGCAAAAAAATGTTGATGCCGTTAAGGTACTTTCAGTTTTACTCTTCTTTGTAATTCGTAATATGCAGAAATATCACCCAATATATGCAGGTATGAGTTTTTCTTCTCCTGCTAAAATGGCATACCAAAATGATAAATTATTATCTAGAGCAGGATGTTCAGTTTCTCTTTCATATTTGAAGTTCTGAGTAGTTAGTGATGCTTATTTGGGGTGTTTATCGCAGTTATTTCTCTTTGAGATAATTATAGTTTTCCTCTCTTATAGAAATGATTGGGTAGACTTTCTGTTGTTTTGACAGGCTATTATATCAATTGCTATTGAAGATGGGAATTACCTTCAGGAAGCATGGGAACATATTTTAACATGTTTATCCCGATTTGAACAACTGCAGCTCTTGGGGGAAGGGGCACTTTCAGAATCATCCTCCCTTAATACACCTAATTCTGAAACCGAACTGAAATCCTCGAATTACCCTTCTTTGAAGAAAAAAGAAGCACTCCAGAATCCAACTGTAGTGGCAGTCATACGAGGGGGCTCTTATGATAGCACCTCTAGAGTCTACTCCTCTGGTCTTGTTACTCCAGAGCAGATGAATAACTTTATTTCAAACTTGCATTTGCTTGACCAAATTGGGAACTTTGAGTTGAATCACATTTTTGCTCATAGCCAAAGGTTAAACAATGAGGCAATTGTTCCTTTTGTGAAGGCACTCTGCAAAGTTTCCATGTTAGAATTGCAGTCTCCAACTGATCCACGTGTGTTTAGTCTCACAAAGATGGTGGAAGTTGCGTAAGAGTCTTTCCTTAATTTTAATTGATGATCCAATTCTTATAAATTATTGTTATGGGATGAGAAATACAACCAATTAATGCTTCTGTTTTTCAGGCACTACAACATGAATCGCATCAGACTAGTGTGGTCCCGTATATGGAGTGTCCTTTCAGAATTTCTTATAGCAGTTGGTTTGTCAGAAAATCTCTCTGTTGCAATCTTTGTTATGGACATGCTGCGACAGATTACTATGAAATTTCTAGAGCGAGAAGAACTGGCAAACTATAACTTCCAAAGTGAATTTTTGAGACCATTTGTGGTTGTGATCGAGAAAAGTACTTCCACAGAAATCAGAGAGTTAATAGTTCGTTGTATCTCACAAATGGTCTCCGGTCGGTTCAGTAACATAAAATCTGGATGGAAGAGTGTTTTCATGGTAATTTTTCCTTCTTTACGTTCTAGTACAATTTGTATCACCACAACTGAAATTGTTGCACTTAAAAATACTCATCAAGCTTTTTTTATTAGTATTGTAATTCACCCCATTTTGTCTTGTGATCTTGGAATTTGGTTGCTTTGTCTTTACTTTTCATGCTCTATTTTTCCTGTGCAATCACTTTTTCTTTACTTTTGTGCCGTATGTCCCAGCTTTATCATGATTCTCAGAAACCAAAGCCCAGGAAGTGCCATAACTTTTGTTTGAAAATCACATTCTAACCACCAGTGCTGCTGTATCTCGAAATCCTTATTGTCTAAGATTGCTGATTTTGCAGTAGAAGATATAGATTAGACCAGAAGCTGACTGATTGATAAAAGTCTCAATTCTGTTCACAATTTGCTTCGGTGTAGAACTGACTTTCTAGACCAGATCTCGACCATTTTCTGCTGGCTCTTCCAAATTTTGCCTTCAAATGTAGAATTTGCCATTGCAGGTTTTCACAGCTGCTGCAGCTGATGAAAGAAAGAGCACAGTCTTGATGGCCTTTGAAGCCATGGAAAAGATAGTGCGAGAATATTTTTCCTACATAACTGAGACGGAAACATTGACTTTTACCCATTGTGTCAGGTGCCTCATCACCTTCGCAAATAATAGATTCAACAGCGATGTTAGCCTCAATGCTATTGCTTTTGTTCGGTTCTGTGCTGTCAAACTTGCAGATGGTGGACTTGCTTGGAATGAGAAAAGCGAGGGTGATAGTTTAAACACTCCAACAGTGAAGGACAACGCTTTCGGTGGTCAAAAGTGCATTGATAAGGATGATCATACGCATTTCTGGTTTCCTTTGCTCTCAGGTATTTGATTGTAACTGAGAAACTTTGACTTTCAGATGGTGAGAGCTGTCTAATGTGTATCGTCTCTATTGTTACCACCTCTATAGGTTAGCTTCACTATCACCTCTATAGGTTAGCTTCTGAACATATTTTTCCTTTTAATTATTCCAGGGTTATCAAGATTGACATCGGATCCTAGACCACCTATTAGAAGATGTGCTATGGAAGTTCTCTTTAATATCTTGAAGGACCATGGCCACCTTTTTCCACAGCCATTCTGGGCCAGTGTTTTTGAATCTGCGATCTTCCCATTATTCAGTTTTACATGTAATATTGAAGAGCCTGAAAAAGATGATAATCACTATTCACCAGAGCCTGGATCCCAACTACCAGATGAGAGCCTTTGGGAGTCCGAAACCAATGCAGTGGCTGTAGAATGTCTCAGTGATCTATTTGTCCACTTCTTTGATTTGGTGAGGCCTCAACTGCGTCAAGTAGTATCTATATTAGTGCGATTCATAAGAAGTCCAGCCCAAGGTCCGTCGAGTGCTGGAACGGCTGCTTTGATCCGTTCAGCTGCTGAATTGAGAGGCAAACTTTCAGCAGAAGAATGGCTAGATATCTTTCTTTGTTTGGAGGAGGCTGCTAAATCCAGTTTGACTGGTTTGACAGAGCTCTTGAAAAGCATGAACCGCATTGAGGTGCCTGATTTTGCTTACCAGAATGATGTAGTGGACGATTTTGAGGATGAGAACCTGCAAACTGTGGCTTATATTGTTTCAAGGATGAAAAGCCATATAGCTGTGCAACTACTCATCATGCAGGTGCCGTATATCTTCCTCCCTTTTACAAGTGCACATTTCCCATCGTTATCATATGAATTGTCACTGCAGACAGTAACGTGTCCAACATGTTTTGAGTTGCAACCATATGGAGAAGGGAATAATCTGGGAATGATGAACTGTAGCACGACAATTTTTAATTACGAAGCCCATATGTATTCTAACTGTAGTATTTTAGATGGTCCAGATGTTACAATTTTTTATCATACCCTCAGACAGTTGTGCAAATTTCTTAATGGTAGTTGCTTAATCATCTTATTGGTTTGACTACTGCAATGAATCTCATTCTAGGCGTCTTTGTTGTTGCTCACAGGTAGTGGCTGATCTTTGCAAGATGCATGTGCAGTCTCTGTCCCTGGATACTTTCACTGTTATTCGTGAAATCTTTTTGTCCACTGCAAATCGCTCCAGTGAATTGAACTCTGAAACTAGTTTACTGCTGAAGATAGAGAAGACATGTTCCGTCCTAGAGATGTCAGAGCCACCCCTGATTCACTTCGAAAATGATTGTTACCAGAATTACTTGAACTTTTTGCATGATTTGCTCATGACCAATCCATCTATGTCCCAAGAAAATAACATAGAAGCAGAGCTTGTTACTGTTTGTGAGGAAGTGTTGCAGATATACCTAGATTGTGCTGGATTTGGACGGAAAGCCATCAGAGAACAAGGAGGTAGTACTCTTTCTTCTGGCTCGGTCAAAGAGGAAGAATTGGCAGCACGCACTCCTTTAGTTCTTTCAGTGATGAGGATTTTGGGTAGTCTAGAAAGAGGTTGTTTCAGGAGGTACATTTCACAGTTATTCCCGTCGTTAGTAGATCTTGTTCGGAGCGAGCACAGTTCATGGGAAGTGCAGGAAGTTCTAAGCAACATACTTGAATCATGTATTGGGCCATTAATAATGGAGTAGCTATTTTTTGTTCAATGTTGTACAGTGAATAAATTAACTCATTGGCACTTTACATTTAGTAATTACGAGCCGGGTGAATGGTACATCCCATTTTTGTTAGATCCCTATTTCTAGAGTTTACTGGTGAATCCAACTTGGAAAAAGTGTCAATTGTTCGTTATAGTTTCAGTTTTAGATCAACAATTTTTTGTTGTGCGTAATTATGAACAGAATTTACTTAACAAAATTGGTTCCTTCCTGTTGTAGCCATAATAATATGGGAGTTGGGAAGCAATCATGGTTTTCCACTCTCCCTTGGATCTATGAAAAAAACTTTTAGGTAAATAACAACAGCACCACCCGACATATACTGAAATTAGGTAAACTATCCTTCATTTTTTGATAATTATACAAATAATCACTGTCAGTCCAAAAAGTAGCCGACAGGGCTGGGGTGGAGGGGCCAAAGGGGTGAGGATGAGGGCGACGGTGACAACAGAGACTGCTCAATTTTGGGGATGGGAACAGGGAAGGAGTCGTAATTTAATTATGACAAATTAAATTAAAAGTAGTTTAATTAACTTAAGACAAAAAAAAGAAAAAAAGATTGTATGTACATAAGTAAAGAAGACCAGCTAAATCGGCTGGTTGAACATAGGAATGGCAAGAGGGTGGATCTAACCGGGATAGAAATCGAAATAAATTGAAAAATGAGAGATCAGAACATATGTGCCAGCTATCGAGATTCTTCAATTACTTGATGTTGCAACAGACAACTTGAGGACAAGCAGGAGCGGTTCGACTCCATCCCGGAAATTATAAGAAGTTAAAAGAGTGGACAATTTGAGGGTTTAGAAGGGCAGTTCGGGATGTAAAAGAGTGGAAGATGGGAAAATTAATAACTAAATAAATTAAATATTAAAAAGTACATAAATTAACAGATCAATAAAAAGCAAAACAACAAAATAGGCGCTCTCACTTGATATAAAGTATAGATATACCAATATGGTTTGGTGGAATAGGATAATTCTATTCCTCAATTCATATATACATACTAGTACATATTGAGCTTTTCTCAAACCCCCCAGACTCTCCCACCCATTTACGAAAAACTACAACTATAAATTTATATCAACCCCCTTCACCCCCTCTTACCCTTCAATTCATTCATTCTATCCCAATTAACTGTAATTTTCAAAGCGTCTTTTCTAAACTTTTTTCCAAACTGCTCCCGTTAGACCAGACTTGGGATTCTAATTAACCTTAAAATAAAAGAACACCAACCAATTTGTAGCAATTGAAATACTTATTATAATACAGAAACTACACATCAATGAACGCCAAAATGCACAGTAAACAAGGGCAGCTAAGTTCAAATTCAACATATGCAAACCCTACACAACTATTTCATTCTCAATAGATCACCAGAAGATACTTTTGAAGACCTCCAGCTTACAAAGGCAACTACGTACTAGATATCTGATTGCTCAAATGGCACGCGAACAAATAGCTGCCCGTGCAGGGTCACCACAGCCGATGTCTGATGAGGATCAATTCTAGTAGGTAAACTGACTACCTGGGAACAACACAGTTCTAATGTCATATATAGATGAAGCACTTAGAGCCCCCAAATCCAACAAACTGACTTTACAGGACCAACAAACAATTAAATGACACCTTATTTAAGAATAAATAGAGACACAAGATTTGATGTAATTACACACACCCCTTCATGATAAAAAATTAGACTAACATCCCCTTGTCAGTGATATGTCAGAAAGAGTTGGGGGCAGGTTGCGACTTGGAAGGGGTTGGGGAAAGTTGGATGGTAGAGGAAAAGTGAGGGAGCCCTTAGACGGGAGGGGGGGGGGGGGGGGGGGGGGGGTAAGGTTGGGTGGGGACTCTGATGGTACTTAAAGTTGTAAAATCCCGACCCAGGACAAAATTAAGTGGAGAATCTATAATGAAAAAAACAAAAAATTCGTAACAGGGATGTCACTAAAGTTATACAGAATGAGGTGATGCCGTAATAGAAATCCAGTTTCAATATCCATTTGTGCACAAATGAAAAATCCGATAGCAGCCCCTAAACTGGAAGGTAGAAGCCTTAAGGCAACTAACACACTCTCGCACAGATGAGATGAAGCAAGGACAATTACTTCTGTACATGAGAGTACCAATTGAACAGCTGGAAGATAGACTCATTTACTACTTGCAGCACACACCTCAACTCACATGTGTTACCTTTTTGAATGGAGTGACACCCCAAGGGTTATCCTGCTGTTCTGGTTGTCCAGATATAACCAAACGGCCTGCAGGATCTGACTGTACGCGTACCTGTTGTCAAATAATCTAAGTTGATAGAGCATAATAAGATAAGAATTTAACAAGGCAACACTGGATAGCCAATTGCCTGGACCAGGTGATGCTCAAACTTACTTCAAGACCAACAATCACCAATTCAAGTTCTATCAAAATAACTACCCGAATAACCGTACTCTAGCAAGATCTGCAAAAGTTAATTAGAAAGTTTTACGACAGTGAATCCCCTGCCCTCCCTCATCCATAGCTCCCATGAATGTAGCGATGGTATGGCCTAACCAGATCTGGATACAACATCTCAACTTATGCATGCCTTTGGCCTTCTAACCGCAAATCTTATTGCCATGCATAATCTTTGTTATCCATCCAACAGATTAAAAACCTGATTGAGCAAATAAACTTAGTATCATAATGATATGCATGAGTATATCACAAGCAAAGAGTGGTTTGTGGCATCGAGAGCAGCCAATGTATAAGATGATTAGATGTTCATTATATTACAATTATATTAGGCAATTCCTCTCCTCCCAAAACTATCAATCTAGTCATCCTTGTTCCCAAATATATCTATATGTTCCATGGTCTCTTTCTTCCCCTTGGTCCTCTGTCCTGAGTAAGAGCGTGTCCTCTCATTAACTGTGAGACACATTTAGCAGATGCTTATCCAATTAACATCTAAAGTCACATAATTGAAACAAATCTTGACACTAAAGTTAAGGGAGGTGACCATAATATTGGATATTTGACCTCCTAACTTTCAAATATCAAAACCAATTACCCATTTTCCACCCTACATAAACTGAGGCTAACACTCATTATATATATATATGTATGTATATGAGATATCAAGATAGTGAAAGGGTGCCAACAGAATGATTTGTACAAAGTCATTATTCCTGCAAGTTTCTTGCTTTGGTGTAGAAATTACAAAGTAGATTTCATGACAATAAGATGCCTGACACAATTTCCAGGGAGGTTTTTAGCTCAAAATGACAGAAAATTTACAAAAAATTCTTTCTGTTACTTGCCTCCTCACGCAAAAGCCCAGGAACTAATGCATATACTTCATAGCAGTCTTTCTGCAGAAACACCGCATGCAATTAGCAACTCTACGAGGAGCATATAATGGACCATTGTATACCAAGGACAGGAAAGAAAGACATACCATTCTCTGCACATTGACCTTCACCCAGTCAGCAGGGACACCAACATCCACAACCATGATCTCCAGTCTGTCAATAACATTGAAATTCATATATTGAAGAGAAAAATGCAGAGAATCATTTTACATTCACAACCAATCATTTACTTCTACATTCTTTTTATATCTAAATGACAAGAAAAACATATTTTCACAGACGAATAATTTTTTCCCTGATATGCTACATTTAACAATCATGATTGGTCTGTTGAAGATAAAAAATAGGAGGAAGAGCTATTATCTCTACTTTCTCTGGAAGTACTTAAAAAGATATTGGAACATAAGAACCATGTCCCCATCACTCATCATCCATCAATGTCAGCTGCAACAAGCTCCTCTAAACCACTGAACAACTGCCAGTACTGGTTACCCAAATTCACTTGACTATGACATGAAGTGCAACTATTCCAAGTCAACACACTTAAAATTAAAGAAGCAGAGTTGTAATTCTATGGTTCTCCTATTAAACAAAAAAACTCGAGCACAATTCATGAGGAAGTTGGCATAAGAAACAGAAGGCGATAAAAGAGGCTCAACTTGGAGACCAAAGAGTTCACTTATTTATGCTTGTTGAGACAGTGATCAGTAGGTTCACTATAAGAGCTGCACTGCTGTATATGACTCCTGTTATTTCGAGGTCATATCTAATATTCAGAGTTTACCTAGATTTGGTACCGCTTTCGCAGACCGCACCAAAACAGTGCTTTACCTCTTTAGGAGGAGGAGATATTCACATTGCTACAAGGTGCAAGTGACAAATGTTAGGAGAAGGTAGAAATAATTAATGATGACAGGATTGCTCATCCACTCTGCATTGTCATGTGAACCAGACAAGGCTAAGATACCATAAACTCTTCAAAGACAATGAAATTTCCAATCATCATATATCAAAAGTCCACTTTCCACAAGCAGTTATAAGAAATCTAATGGAAGCCTGGATTGTTATCAGTAAGGCAGTTCTATTACCAGAAACAAGAGATTCATGTAACATCTTAAAAATCGTGCCTCCAGATATTACGGGGCTTCTAACTAAGAGATCTTAACTGCGATTTTGATGCTACACGTGCAACCTTGATAGCATGCTCACCAGGAGATGATCCCTTGCGTTTGAGGAAACCTTTGTCAAGAATTAACCACACATGGAATAAAATCCAAGTTTTCATAATAGAAGCATGGAATAACTACAACTCTGGCAGTAAAACATACCAATGTTTCTTAATTGCTTTTCACGTTTCGGTGTTGTCATTTGGTTCTTATCCTGTGAACAAATGACTGCAATCTCAGAACTACAACAGAGGAGCAGAATAACAAACACAAAGGACAAACAGATGAACCCTTACAAAGCATAATTATACCTTAATGATGGGATCTCCAACCTCACCATTACTCAGAAGCCGCTGCGAATGCCATCCCTGCATGGCACGAGCGGCAGCATCCCTTCTTGCTCTACCTGATCCTGAAGCATGAATTAGATCTACCTGCAAATAAATTGTTCACTGTCATTTAATGATTTGGATAATTGCTAAGCTAGATTTAAGTAGGAAGCAGTTGTTTATGATTTAACATACTTCAGTGACTTCACTTGATCATACAACTAGCTGCTTAAATAGGATTTGTTACAAAAAGACCATCATATCTTTGGTTTATTAATTAGAGCCCTGTAATATTATCTTAAATAAAAACAAGAGTTTCCATAAATACATGCTATAGAAGAAATTGCAACCCCAAGTACAGTGTACTAAAACCCTTACAGTCAACCAACTATTCTTATCTTTAAGAAAAAAGAGATGAGAGTTGCAAATCACCTGATTCCCAGAAGCAGGATCTGATATGGAAGCATCAGTAAAAGGTAGCTCACCGCTACGCATTTTGTACTTTTCATATTCCAATAATGCCTGGAAAGATAAATCAAGTTCCAAGATTGCACGAGAAAGAATAGGATCCATGACTCCAGAAAGACCAATCCGGTAGAATCACAGAAATATAGTTTCTTTAGTCGTGGTGCAGAGAAAACAAAGCAAAAGCAGGTCACTTGCAGTACTGGCAATCCACATAATGTTGGAAGAATACAGGAAACTAGGAAGTATACAGGATGGTTTATACTGAATTTTTATGCAGCAATAGATAAAGAAGTCCACAAGGATCGTTTCCATGGCATATGAAGCATTATTAACATTATTAGTAGCTTATTAGAACAAAGATGCAAATGAAGCTCCTACTCATGACCATAGTAGTCAGTGGCGCACAGCGCACAATGGCGCTAAGGGCTCCTGGCGCTGCAGCACGCGCCTTTTCGGAGGATGGCGCAAATATGAGAAATAATCTATATATTAATATAATTAGTATTATTTTGACTAGATTAATGTATAAGGAGTTAAATAAAACATATAAAACAACAAATTCAACATAACAAAATTTCATATAATTAGAACAACCAATGTTGAACCATTGAAGGATAGCAAAAGTCCTAAAGATTCAAATGAATCCTAAATACTAAATAGTTTATCAAAAAAGAAGAAAAATAAGCCGAAGAAGAAGAGGCAGCCGCAGAGGAAGAACCGAAGAAAGAAGAGGCAGGAATGAACAGGTTACTCATGCATGCAGAGCAGATTATTTATTTCTGCTGGAATTCCGTTAATTATTAGGGTTTTTTTTTTATTTGATGGGCCCAGGCCCTTTTTCACAAAGGCCGCCTGGGCGCCATAGGCGGCGAATGGCGCAAGAGGCGCTCGCGCCATGGCTTGCCATAGACTACACAGCTCATGACAATAGAACAGTTCTGCAACCCTTCAAGCTCATTCCTCTATTATTGTAAAGGAAGAAAAAACATATCCACTGATATGCAGGGTCTACAATCTCTGTAAAGAAGAACATATAGGGTGCTCTTTTCTTATAAGCAAAGTATTCCTTGGAAGCAGCAGGAAGCAAATGCCTTTTGTACTCAGACTATGAAAAAAGAAAACAAAAAGATGGCAGCAAAGATAGAAGCTACCTTGTGTGCAGAAAAGTTAAACACATATAGAAGTGCCCCACTGCAAGAAAGCCTAGGCAAGTAATTGTAAAATGAAACAAAATGGAACAAAGTTGACAACTGCAGAGCTTCTTAACTTCTTAAGCTTCGAACCCATCTTCAGTTCCAAAAAATTCCTGTCATTTGTTCCTTATTCCTCTGAATAACAAACTCGAATAAAGATTTTTTTCTCTCCTACCTCTCTCAGTGAAGACAAAAGCTATATTGCAAAGTATAAAGGTGAAAGTTGTATTCATACAGGCAGATGTATTTGGACCACTATCTGCCTTGCAGTGAAAATTTTTATTTTCCATTGATGAGGTTTTGGTGCCTTCATATCTATCTAAAACCTACAGGCGATGGACTCTATAAGGTTAGTCCCCGGATAATCACTGGGAAGAAGTCACAGGTCTACAGGAAAGACCATCACTATCCTAATTCAATTTCCCATTAGTGGTTAAAAACAGGCGGTTCAAGTGCATGTGCTTTTAACCTATAATGCAACATTGTATACATTTCTTAAATCACTTCGGGAAAATAACAGAGTAATGACTTGACTGTAGATTAATATTTTTTGTATGCAGAATCAGAAATTGTTATCAACTAAACCCTATATACAGTATTCATATCGCAAGAGGTTCCACTTTCAGAAGTCAACCAATGTGACTATTTGCCACATCAAAGTTCTACATTGACTAGCTTTTTGTGTAATCAATTACAAAGTTATATTTATTGAAACAATTCCTTCATCAGAAGTTGTTCCTCATCAACCTAACCCTATTTCACTGATTATTTACCACATCAAAGCTCTTCACTCACTAGCCTTCTGGTAAAATAGAGCCAGCCACCCTTGGCCCAGACAAAAGAGTAGAAGTATCTTTACCACACACCATAATGCATATATCTGAGAACAAAAGATAGAAGAGAACTTCAGCAAGTAATTGAATATAACCTTCTCGTAAAAACCTCGAAATGTCCAAGAAACAGTAGTACAGGTCCTGCATGAGTTTAAACAACATTACACATACATCAAAATCCAATTAAAAGAACAGAAAAAGAATGTAAGAATAGTACAGTTCACAGGATGGGCGTGTGTCCTTATGAGCGAGGGGAAGGGGGGAAGCAGAAACTGATAGACCAACTGATATCAATCAGTTTTGTTCATCAAATATTTTCCCCCTGTTTCTGGTGTAGCAAAAAATGCAAACCCCTCAAGCAGAAACATGCAACTGGCCCTAAGTGAGTTTACTATAAGATATTATAACTTTTGACTAAAAGTTGATCCTCACTTTGGCGGCCTAAAGGATTCTCCAACTTGTCGCCACAGCTTCAACGAAGTCACCTACAAAGCGAAAATAAAGATGCAACCTGTAAATTACATTTCATACGACTGAGTAGATCAATTCAGCCAACAGTTCACTTATACATGCTACGCAGACCATGATAGCTCCCATAAATCTACAGGCTTAGGCCAAAGCCTGCCAAAATTTCTCACTCTTCTTACTATAGCTGTAAACTCTCAATCAGTCTAAATATGTTCTGTTAAATAAATTTTTTCTTTTCACTTTCAACAACTAAATAAAAGACTATGTAGAGCATGTTAGCTGTAACTCCCACGAAAAACTGAACTACAGGGCTGGGGTTCTGGAATGGCCCCGATTGTGTCCATCTTTCTAACAATTTTGCAAGTAAGAAACTGAACATATTGAGATAACAGACAAGTCATTTCACCTGACAGAAAATTTCAAATTCTTTGTACATTAGATGCATGGAACAGCTCCAAGAAGCAAAGAGCTAAAGCTAAGAGCCTGCTGATAATGCACAAACATAATTAAGCACTGATAAGTTTGTTTTAGTTTTCTTTTTCTTTTCCTGTCAAGTTTCAAAAGCGCCAGTGAATTGATATAATATATCAGGAAGATGCTCGTGAAATAACTTCCCTGTGTTCTCGTCATACTCAAAGATGATAAAGTAGACATAATAAATGAAAAGAATAAGTCAAGTAAATGGAAAACCTTGTGCATACCTGTTCATAACCACCAAGTCGGATAACTGCTCTCCACAACCTAATGCAAACATAATAAAATACTTGTACAAGGTTCAGATATCTTGAAAAAGAAAATGCAAAAGGCGATGAAACGAAGTGTTACTTGAGGCAATTTAATGGCTCTTGATAAAATTTTGGAGGCTTGAAGTCTAAGCATCTTTCTCTGTGGAAAGTCTCAAGCTCCTTCATAAAAGCAGCTTGCTCCTCCTCTGTTCCGGATTCGTCGCCTGTACCATCATTTGCATCTAATAGAAAAGACTTAGAAGGGTTTCTAATGTCAGCCTCGTTCTTCAGCTCCTCCATCTCTTGTGCTGGCTGTACCTCTGATTCTGTGAAGACAGCAGGTCCCTCTTTTCTGTCGTTGGCCACAATCTCTATCTCTTTTACTTTGCCTTCCACTTCTTCTTCCTTCTGAACATCTCCTATAGGCATGGGTTCATTTTCCAGTTCCTCCTTCCGGAATCCATTCTCCGCCATGGTTTGCCGGATCGCGGCTATATCGGCCGGAACGGCTGGACTGCAATTTGCGGAAGGACGACGCTTTCTCAAGTTCAAAGTTATCACGCGACGATAATGGATAGGGAGTAGCTTGACGCGGCCCGAATGGCGATTTGGGTGGAGAAGTTGCAAGGTGATTTGACGTATGAGGGTTTGAGCAATCAGTTCGACTGAGACTTCTGGTTTGAACGTCTTCAAGGGCTTTCCTGAATTCGCAAATTATTTCGTGTTTTGAAGTGCTTAATCCGTTTTCTGAAAGACAATTTTGAAGAAAATTGCACAAGCACGCTTTAGGGTTTACTGGAGAGGAGGAAGAAACAAACCGGTTCGTTCGATACCAGACGAAGTACAGCGCAGGCCATGTTTAATGGAAGCAAATCTTTACTGTAAATAACCAAAACTTAAACCCCGTAAATAATCAGTTTTAGATGCTGCAAACTATCCGCCATTTCTCTAAAAAATTTCTCCATGGCAGGAATTGCTAAAAACGACGAATTGGTTTTATTCTATTTTCAAGTTTTTTTTTAAATAAATAGAAGGAAAAAAAATATAGATATGCAAAAGTTCTTTTTTAATATATTTGATGTTATATTCTATATGATATAAAATTAAAAATTAAAAATATTATTCTCTTGTGAAAAAAATAAAAATAATTTATCTTCATATGTTGTTAGAAGTAGAGCAAAATAGCCCCCTTAGGGCGAACAATGCACTACACGAGCCCCATGTGCATCTGAGCATAATTTTTAATCAATAAAAATATTATTTTACTTATATATATTTGATGCGTGCAATTTTAGCACGAGTCCAGAGTCCTTAGATCTTTGAGATGGATTTGGACCACTTGAGTAAGGATTCCTAAGAAGAAGGACCTGCAAAACAAAGGGTTAGCACTCCAATGCTTAAGTTAGCTTCGGATTTAAGGATGGGTAAAAATAGAAATGAATGAAAATAGGAGTCCTGTTGAGGGGAATCCGTCGGCGCTAGCGAGAGAGATGGAATTGTAGATAAGAATCCTCCTTATTCGTTTCTTGAGCAACAAGTCTCCCTTTAAGGTTTAGGGTTTAGAGTTTAGGGTTTTTTTTTAATTAAATAGGTCGGGATCCCCGTTCCTTCTAGATATCATCGAGAATGTACAAAATATTTTGTATATGTAACAATCCTACGTAATTACAAAACACCCACAAAAATAAGTGTTTGGGCTATGCAAAAATGTGTCCAAAAAATATTGGCAACCAAAAAATGAAATTCCAAAACCCAATTGCCCAAAAGTAGTGGAGGCCATCTGATGAAAGGCCCAAGAGATGAAGCCCGCAGACGGCCAGCCCACTTGAAGTTCAAGCTGAAGGTCCAATGTGTTTTGCTGTTGGCGGCCCGATTAGAAGGTGGCCCAGTATTAACAAGAGCATGAGCATCCAAGAGCAGCCCAAAGCAACAGTAGTGGCCCAGTATTGAAAAAACAGCTGAAATGGTTCGGCCCAGTTACACGGTTCTAGAGAAAAGGCACAGCCCAGCGTGCCCAATGCAGAGTCAGCCCAGCGAGGAAGGGGTGTCTACAGACCAATTCTATTTGGTCCATTTCTGAAAAAAAGCAGCCCAGCACTATTGTTCCAAGAAAATTAGAGTAGCAGCCCAATGTGTTCTTTTTCTTTTTCTTCTCTTTTTTTCTTCTTTTTCCTTTTTCCTTTCTCTTTTGCCGTTTGTCCCTCTTTCTTCCTTCTCCTTTTCATCTGTTTCCTGCTTTTTCCTTCTTCTTCATTTTCTGCCAAACCCGTTTTTGCCACCAACAAAATTTGCTCCTTTAAAACATCAAACAAACACCATAGAAGGTTCCATGCTCTTGGGAAATAAAGTTCAAGACAGAGAATAAAGTTCAAGACAGAGAGAAAGATCCAATATTGCATCCAAGATAGACAACAGAGCATTGGGTTAATTTGAACAATTGAAAAGGGTTGAAACACTTCAATTAATTGAAACCAAAAAAACTTGATTTTGAGCTAAGAGATTTGGGGAGCCAAAGTACAACCATGAACCAATGTGCCACCAAGATAACAAAAAATGGGGTGCATAGAGAGAGTATGTATTTTGAGTGTAGGACCAACATAAGTGATTGTGCAAGTGTAACTAACGTGAGCCTTATGAAAGAAGAGAGTAAGTCACAAAGCGTGTAAGCTGAAAAAAGAGGTGATGAATGAGACCATCAATGAAGCCTAGTGCTTTTGTTCCTATTCCCCGATTTGTGAGATGAAAGGTCGCAAGATCGCGAACCTTTCAGCTTTTAACGAAGAGAAAGAGGCCAATGAAGCGCTCTAATACACAGGAGTGACTGTACATCAGGGGCAATCGATGACCGGGGATGTGCAGAAAATTCTGACAAAATCCCAACCTTATGAGACAACAGAGTTGCTGCAGCAGAGGCAGAAATAGGTGGTACCAGTATGTCCATCTGCAGCAGGAACCAAAGTTAATTGAGAGCATGACAAATGATAGGAGCGGTTTAGAAAACTCCCTGAACTGAGATGAATCCTCATCACATTAGAGCCGTTTGAGGGTGCTTGCTGCAGCAGCACCAATAGTTGCTTCAACAAGGCCAAAACAGCAGCTGCAGCAACATAGCTATTTCCATGAATTCCCTTCAGTTATGGGCTCGCAACCGTGACTAACCTGAGGGTTGTTTATTCGACCACAAAGGATGGCCAGCTGAAGGTTTTTGTTGGAGCATTCATATGGCTGTGGGTTTCCAATCACTGATAGCCTATTAATCTGCACAAAGTTAACACTGTTAGGGGTAAAGGAAAACAGTAAATTAGGGGCCATTGCAAGAAAAACTCCCTTTTTGAATCTCCCAAGATGGTGCTTGTCGACGAACTATTATGCAGCTGAGACTGCGCCTGCAGCAGTAGCAGAAAAACAACAGCTGTAGAAAAACAACAAGAAGAAAACCTCTGTTTGATGCAGCATTGCAGAATTTGCAGCAACAAGCAGAGTTTGCTGCATCAGTACAGAACTTGCAGCAGCAGGAGGTGGCTGTTTGGAGCGAAGAACAGCAGTAACAGAAGCACTGCAGCAGAGAAGGACGACAGCAGCAGCAGCAAAGATCTGCAGCAACAAGGGAAAGCCAACAGTAAAGGCGCACTAGCAGCAGAAATAAACAGCAGAAAAATGAGAAAGCAGAGGACTCCCTAAAAATTTTGAGGATTCACGTATTTCTTGTCGATCACATTCAATGATCCCCACGAGTAGTCCTTGGAGCTCCTCTCCTCTCAAGAGTTTAGAGCTATTTGTAGAGCATGTGAGGTTAGCAAGATAATCAGCTGCTTTGTTCCCCTCTCAGTAGATATGCGTGATTTTGTACACCACATTTTTCAGCATCAAGCGAATGTGTGTGAGCATGTGCTTAAGTAGTCAATGTGCTTTCTCGGATTGCTGAATGAGATGGAGGATGCAATTCGCGTCAACCTCAATTTAGATCCGTGGAATGTTTTCAGTTTGACAGAGTTGGAGGGCTTTAAACAGGGCGAAAACCTCCGCAAACGTATTATTTGTTTCTCCAAGAACTTCATAAAATGCAAATATAACTCCTACCTCCCCATCACTTGCAATTCCTTTTGCTCCAGCACGTGCCCGGTTTCCTTTAGAGGCATCATCTGTGTTGATTTTGACCCATCCAAGCTCCGGTTTGGCCCACTTAACGATCTTGATTTTAGACTTGTAGCTTGATCCAAGCTCGAGTCCCATGGATTTCGCCACGAATCGGTCCCCTTTCCAATTGATGTATTTGGTCGTTTTGCTTTTGAAAGTGGTGACTGTGTGTTGGTGGACCTTCCATTTGATGCATTCCGAGTTGAAATTTTTATTTTGGTGCTTCACGTCATTCCTTTCGAGTCAACCAAACCACATGATAAACAGGGGAACAATCATTTTGATTTGGTTTTGCCCCAAAGCTGATATCCTCCAATAGTTAAAAAGGAGCACGATCTTATCAGTATTAGGAAGGTTCATGTTAAATTTTTTGGCAAAATGCTCCCACACACACCTAACTCCAAGGCCTTCAATGAACACGTGTCGGAGACTTTCAACGTGATTACAACAAGAGCACTTAGTGGCCAATTGGATACCTTTTTTTCTGGAGTTTCTCATCAACTGGGAGTTTGTTGTTGATAAGTCTCCATATTTGTCTCAGTGAGTTTCATGTGACTTTCATGCTAAAATTCCCATCTCCACTCAGCTTCCACAGAGGTGTATCAATGGTGTCAACGTCAAGCGGAATCTGACAAATTTGATGTACCAGGTTTGCTGTGAGCAATTCTCTCAGTTTTGCGACACTCCAAGAATTATTTTCCCAGTAGCTATTGACAGGAATTGTGTTCCACTCTAAGTCCGGCATTATCTCATAGAGGGGTTTCTGACCAATCCAGTTATCGAACCAAAATGAAAATTTTCCTTTTCTGAGACTCCACAGATTTTTAGGGTTTAGGGTTTAGGGTTTTTTTTTGATAAGAAATTAAAGTCAATTTTGTCAAAAAATCATTCAAGTATCAACTTAAGATGGCATTTCTTAAGTTATTTTACTGTACATAATCGAAAGAGGGTCCCCAAACAACTATTCATACCAAGAAAAGATAGGCAGACAAGCTCCATGCTCCATTTCAGCGTTGCATCACAATTCTAATGATGATCATCATGGCCTTCCCAAGTATGCCTCCAACCCAACACCACAGGGTTTAAGGTTTGGGGTTTGGGGTTTTGGGGTTTTGGGTTTGGGGTTTTGGGGTTTGGGGGTTGGGGTTGGGGTTTAGGGTTTTAGGGTTTTAGGGTTTTAGGGTTTTAGGGTTTAGGGTTTAGGGTTTAGGGTTTTTTAGGGTTTAGGGTTTAGGGTTTTTTAGGGTTTAGGGTTTAGGGTTTTTTAGGGTTTAGGGTTTAGGGTTTAGGGTTTAGGGTTTAGGGTTTAGGGTTTAGGGTTTAGGGTTTAGGGTTTTAGGGTTTTAGGGTTTTAGGGTTTTAGGGTTTTAGGGTTTTAGGGTTTTAGGGTTTAGGGTTTGGGGTTTTAGGGTTTAGGGTTTAGGGTTTAGTGTTTAGGGTTTAGGGTTTAGGGTTTTTTAGGGTTTAGGGTTTAGGGTTTAGTGTTTAGGGTTTAGGGTTTAGGGTTTATGGTTTAGGGTTTAGGGTTTAGGGTTTGGGTTTAGGGTTTAGGGTTTAGGGTTTAGGGTTTAGGGTTTAGGGTTTAGGGTTTAGGGTTTAGGGTTTAGGGTTTTTTTTTTTTTTTTTTTAATCAAAACACCCGAAGGTGGGGGATGCTTGTCGGGGTCCCCATCCCATCTTCATTAAAAAGTAAATAACAGATACATTACATTAAGAAAGCATGAAGGAAGGAGTACTACTCCTTAACATTGAGAAACAACATATAGTTAAAAGTTTCTAAGCGGTTGCATTGTCCCAGTGGGTGCGGCGATGTCTGTATTTTCGTAGCGGGGTTGGAGAAGGAACAAGGAACTGTTCTCCTTCCTCTGTTGCATCTGGATTAAGGTTCAGCGAGCAAACTGGATCCTGGATCTTTAACGGCTTTGGGCTACCCGGGTTGACATCATCGTCTTCCCCTTCTGATTCATCAGTGTCATCCCATTCCTTCAGTGGTCGAGCAGTCATTCCAAAAAATTTCAGACTTCTGAAGAGTTTGGAGGCCTGTTGAAGGTTAATCCGTTTCTTTCTCTTTTGGATTTCCACTCCCCCAATCGGAAAATATACATCACCCACAACCAAATTATCGAAAGGCAAATCAGTCTCCACAATATGTTCCACAGTTTCCTCACCCATTTTATCGACCTCACAGGTAATATCAACATGCTCATCATTCATCACGATGTTATCATCATGCTCATCATGCTCACCATGTTTACCACTATCAACATTGTCATTAGAGAGGTTAGTAGAATACCTGCTTTTGGAGCATTCACCCCTTTCAAATGTCTTGGCTTTTTCAGTCACCACTTGTTCCTCCGTTCCCATTGTCTCCTTCCCTTTTGACTTCTTGGCTCGTGGAGGGGGGCGGGGGGCATTGCCCATTGTGTAGCACTCCAAGTCGTCGTGACCAACGTGTTTACAAAGGTTGCAATATTTTGGAAGTTGCTCATATTCCACTTTCTGATGAATTTCGACTCCATTGATTTGTAGATTGAAACCCTCCACAAGTGGCTTTGTAAGATCAATCTCAATGCCAATTCTAGCGTGAGAGAGCTTGGATTGATTCAACGTGCAGTCATCGATTTGAAGTGGTGTTCCTATCATGTTTGCTACCGCAAATAGAGCATCCTTATGAAACAAATGAGCTGGGAGTTCAGGAAAACGTACCCAAACCGGAATAATAGAGGATTCCTGAGCCGGTGTGAACGACGGTGTCCATTTGAAAATGCGCATCGAAAATCCTTGAATGTGCCAAATTCTTCTCAGCCAAAGATAGGAGAAGTCGGAATCATTAGAGTTTAGGGTTTAGGGTTTGGGGTTTGGGGTTTAGGGTTTGGGGTTTGGGGTTTGGGGTTTGGGGTTTGGGGTTTAGGGTTTAGGGTTTCGGGTTTAGGGTTTAGGGTTTAGGGTTTTTTTTTTTAATCAGAACACCCGAAGGTGGGGGATGCTTATCGGGGTCCCCATCCCATCTTTATTAAAAATAAAGCACAGTCAGAATTACAACATAAATTCAATTAAAGATAAATGGAGGAGTACTAATCCTTTACATTGTGATACGATATCAGGTTTTTTGTTTCTTCCATTTTTTCTTGATTCTATCTGTCTGAATTCTTGGACCGCACGAGCCACTCCTCTGTTTCATAACTCGAATTTTCTCCTCCGTGTGCCTGACCAGGTACTCCGGTATCTCGTCTACGCGAAATTGATTCCTAGGCAGTCTGGCCGGAGAGGCCAGTTCCTGTAGCAGCTGCTCTGCCGAATCTGTATCGACAGGGTTGCGATTGGTCGAGCAAATCGGGTCGCAGATCTTTAATGGTTTGGCATTACTGACCAAACTCTCGCCCTCATCTTGATTCTGTTGGAGAAGCATGGTAGCATTTCCCACTTGTATCCAATTTTCTTCAGCCATTCTATTTTCCGAATTCTCATAACCCATTTTTCCCTCCTCACATGTGGTGTTAGCAATATCAACAGAAACAATATTTTAATCCACGCTAGCCATAGAATCAGTTTTGTGTTCAGTTTGGTACCTGGGGTCCTTTGCAGGCTGGTCCATCATCTTTGAGCTCTCACCAGTTTCCTTTGCCACTGCTTTGCCTCGCCCGAACTCTTCAGCAACCTTCTTTCCAGCACGATTGCTCTGCTTCCGGGGAGGTGGCTTGGGAGCATCGCCTTTTGAATAGCAGTCTGAGTCTCGATGCCCAACATGTTTGCACAACGAGCAGTAGTGTGGGATATCCTCGTACTCAATACGCTGAACAATAGTTGCCCCACAAATCTGGATTTGAAAATCCTCAAGGCGCGGTTTGAGAAGATCCAATTCAATGCATGCCCTTGCCTTGGAGAGCTTGGACTGATTGAGTGTGGCATCGTCAATTTGCAGAGGAGTTCCAATCATGCTCGCCACCGTAAATAGAACATCCTTGCGGAACAAATGTGCTGGTAGCTCCGGAAAACTAACCCAAACCGGTACAATTGATGACTCCTTTGACGGTGTGAAAGTAGGAGTCCACTTGAAAACGCGCATTGGATACCCTTGGATATACCAAATACGCCGCAGCCACAGGCGAGTATAATCTGCTTCACAGGATAATGAAATTAAGACATGCCTGTTATTTAGCATACTAACCGTGAATTTATTTTTTATGCCAGTTCCCGCGATCAGTTTGTGCAGCATGCTGTACGAGGAAAATTTGCCCACGAGTGCAAATTTGAATGGAGCTGCAAGGACTTCGGTCTCAGCATCTGTGAATAGCAATGTTGGACCTTTGTCGCCTGTCAAAACTGTACCGATACCGGGCGATGGCAAGTCTGCAGGGAAGTATTTGTGCGGTGCCGGTGTTGCAGTTTTCGAGGCCCGTGTTGGTGCAAGGACTTCAGCAAATGTTTTCTTCGGAAGATTCGACGTCGGAATTGCGGAAGACGGGTGCTGAATCTGTTCGGTTGACTGAGTTGACCGGGTCAACTCGGTCAAAGGAGGGTTGACCGTTGACCGAGTCAACTCGGTCAAAGGAGGCTCAAGGACGACGGCTGCCGGAGGAGAGGCTGCGGCCGGAGCTCCGATGTCGATTTCTGGGCGGACGGGAGGCTTCTCCATGACGAGGCGACTGCAATGGTGTAGCTCCGCCAGTGAACCGACGGCGGACGGCGGCGGAACGGCGGTGCGACGGGCGGTGATTGCGCGAACGGGAGATTTGCAAGAACTCGGCACACAGGTGATGAAACTTGACGAAACCGGTCCCAATCGACTCGCCTTGAGGAGAGGATTCCAACCGTGGTGGTCCGCGACCGTGGGTCGCCGTGACGGCGGAGAATCGACGGCGGAAGTGATCGGTGGTCGAGGACTTAGCCCATCGTCGTGCGTGCATGAAACCTCAAATTGTTTGAGGGGAATTGTAGAGCTCATCAAGCCGATCAAAATGGTATATAACGCGGCCGGTAACTCGCCGGGAAACGGCCGGATTTTTAGAGAGAAGCCGGCGGCGAATCAGCAGCGATTTGGGCGCGATTTCTGCAACTTTGACGGGCGCGTACGGTGACGTCCGGTGGCCGTTCAGAGCGAAACCACCATGGTTGTGACGGGTTCTCAGAGGCGCATCTAGTGGTGGTGCGCGTGTGGCTTCACTCGCCGGTGGAATTTTCCGGCGACCGGCCGGCGGCGGCGCGGCGGTGACGCCGCGGAGGAGGAGGAGGTGGGCTGTCTGTTGGTGGTGGTGGTGAGGCTCAAAAAGTGGTGGTTTGGTGGTGGGAGATTTAGTGTGTTAAATCTCACACACTTCTAATGAGAAGTTGAGAGGGTTTGGCCGGTTTAGGGTTTGGTTTGGTTTAGGGTTTAGGGTTTAGGGTTTAGGGTTTAGGGTTTTTTTTTTTTGGTCAAAACACCCGAAGGTGGGGGATGCTTATCGGGGTCCCCTTCCCATCTTATTAAAAAGTAAATAACTGATGTCTTACAAAACACTTAAGAAACCAGAGGAGTACTACTCCAAAACATTGTGAAACAGAAAATAGTTAAAAGTTTCTAAGTGGTTGTAGTGGTTGTAGTGATCCAATGCGTGCAACGATGTCTGTATTTTCGTGGCGGTGTTGGAGAAGCAAAGTACTGTTCTCTCTCCTCGATGTCAGCCGGATTACTGTTTAGCGAGCAAACTGGATCCTGGATCTTCAGCGGCCGTGGGCTACCCGGGTTAACATCATCGTCTTCCCCTTCTGATTCATCCGTTTCATCCCATTCCTCTAGTGGTGGAGAAATCATTCCAAAAAGTTTCAGATTTTTGAATAGTTTAGAGGCCTACGGAAGGGTAACCCGTTTCTTCCTCATTTGGATTTCCACCCCCCCAATCGGAGGATACACAGCACCAACAA
>NC_026153.1:0-2169 GCF_000512975.1 Sesamum indicum
ATTTATATCCAAACTGGGTTAACAAATTCGTGTGTCTTTTATCGCCTTCATATTCCACCTGTTATCCATCTCAACCAGATCCATTTCCTAACAACTGGTATCAAGAGCCTGGTTCAAGGAGTTGAGATGGAGGGAAAGTTTCCAGTCGAACGGTTCAATGGTTCTGACTTTGGGTCTTGGCGTATGCAGATGGAGGCCTACCTGTACGGGAAGGACCTATACGAACCACTTGCAGAGAAGTCCGAGAAGACGAGTGATGAAGAATGGAAGGTGCTCGATCGAAAGGCGATGAGCGCAATAATCCTGTCGCTCTCTCGGAATGTCGCCTATCATGTGAAGGGAGCGAAGAGCACGAAGGAAGTCCTACAGATTCTTGCCGATATGTACGAGAAACCCTCAGCAATGAACAAGGTTATGCTGATGAAGAAACTATTCAGGTTGCAGATGGAGGAGAGGAAGTCGGTGGTCGATCACCTCAATGACTTCAACCAACTCACGACACAGCTGGCATCTGTGGATATCGTGTTTGACGATGAGGTAAAAGCGTTAATTTTGCTCTCATCTTTACCTGACAGTTGGGATGTGGTTGTTACTTCGGTAAGCACTTCGTCTGGGAAGGAGAAGATGAAGTTCGACAACATCAGAGACATGATGTTGAACGAGGAAACCCGTAGAAAGCAAACGGGGTGGATCATCTGGCTCTGCACTACATATAGAGTCCAGAGGGAGACCTGATACACGGGGTAAATACCGTGGAACGTCAAGGTCCAGGGGGAAGAACAAGGGCAAGAAGGAGATGGTGTGCTGGAACTGCGAGAAGCCCGGACACATGAAAAGCGAATGTCGGGTGCCAAAGAAGGAAAAGGAGGGCTGGACAACGAATGCCGCGACGGAAGAGATCACGGATGCACTTTTGTTGAGTGTGAGCAGTTCTTCCGATGATTGGGTTTTGGATTCAGGGGCCTCATTCCACTCATGCAGCAACAAAGACATCATGGAGCCATACACCTCAGGTGATTTTGGCTTAGTTTACCTTGCAGATAACAAACCCCTCAAGATTGTAGGAAAGGGAGATGTGCGGATCAAATCAACGAATGGGTCATGCTGGACCCTACATGATGTGAGACACATACCAGGACTGAAGAGGAACTTGATCTCAGTCGGACAGCTGGATAGTGATGGATTCCACACGACATTTGGAGACGCAAAGTGGAAGATCAGTCGGGGAGCAATGACTTTGGCTCGAGGACTAAAGTCGGGAACGCTCTACATGGCGGGAGGATCCAGTTCAAACATCCCCTTTGCAGGAACTGTATCGCAGGCTAACCTGTGGCACAATCGCTTGGGCCACATGAGCGAGAAAGGAATGAACGTGCTGAAGTCGAAAGGACGGTTGCCCGAGTTAAAATCGGTGGAGGTGGGTCATTGTGAACACTGCGTGTTCGGAAAGCAGAAGCGGGTGAGCTTCTTGACCACAGGAAGAACTCCAAGGAAAGAAAAGTTGGAGCTTGTTCACACTGATTTGTGGGGGCCAACACCAGTGTCATCTCTTGGTGGATTAACGTACTACATGACATTCGTCGATGACTCCACTAGAAAGGTATGGGTGTATTTCTTAAAAAGAAAATCTGATGCCTTTGATACATTCAGGAGATGGAGGGCACTGGTGGAAAATGAGACAGGTCTACAAGTGAAATGTCTCAGATCGGATAATGGTGGCGAGTACAACAGTGAAGGTATCAAGAATTACTGCGCCGACCATGGAATCCGAATGCAGAAAACAATCCCGGGGACACCTCAGCAAAATGGCGTTGCTGAGAGGATGAACAGAACACTATTCTCATCCAAATCACCATGTAGGAAAGCAGTTTTAACATCCATTTGCTTGAGTTCCCAATTGTAGTGTGCAGTGAGAGCAAGAATAATACGCACAGTTGTATATTTCACGACAGGAGAAAAAATTTCATTATAATCTATACCCTCTTTTTGCGTAAACCCTTTAGCTACTAATCTAGCCTTGAATTTGATAGGGTTTTCTTGTTTGATTTTGTAAATCCACTTACAGTCTACTATGGAGGCATTTTGTGGTTTGGGAACTAAAACCCAAGTTTTGTTTTCCTTCAATGATCTCATTTCTTCATTCATTGCACTAAGCCACTGTTTGGATTT
>NC_026153.1:9296-22777 GCF_000512975.1 Sesamum indicum
CAAGTTATAACATTGCTAGACTCACATTCTTTCCCAACCTAATGGTAGGGAAGATCAGCCAGCGGACAAAGATGACAATCCAATCCAAAGCCTGCAGGTTCTCCTGGCAGGTTTGGAAAAACAAAGGTTTTGCCCTAGGAGTTACTATATCATTAACACTCGTGAAAACTTGATTCGAAACAATGATTAACGCATGCATTATTAACAAAGAACATGTAAAAGACCAAAAGATTACCAATTCAATGCCAGTAGTCTCGTCGATTCGTCCCTAAACCCAACATAAGTTTCGTTCCCACTCCATCTCTATACGAATCCCCTGTGAAAGCATTTGGATGCAATTAAATAACATTATAAGATGGGAAAAGACCAATGAAATCAGAGCCAAAAAGAAAAAAGGAAAAGCTAGACACAGAAAATGCAAGTGGAAAAAGCAAAGCCAAATCTGCCTCCAAGAAAGAAGCTCTGAAAAACAAGACTGCCAAAAAGTTGACCAGTTTGCGAGTGTAGGCAATATGTATTAATATCCCTCAAGACACTAGCGATCAAAATGACAACAGGATCACTACTGAATATAATCATATGAAAAAACAACCATACCCAAAGGGAAAAGCCTTCAAAACCTCCAATTCAGAGAGCCATCTTGCCTATTCTCTGAACAAGTTCTGATCCAGCAACAATGTCCACACCAGCATCCTTGTATGTAAGTCCCAGACACTTGTCCGCAGACTGCAGTCGTAATCCAAGACATACAATAGAACCCATGTGTAATTGAAATTCAAGAACCTTGAAATAACAAATCGAGACCTTAAAAAAGACAAAAAGGAAAAAGAGTAAGGCCGTGTAATTTCAAAATTCAGTGACACTGAAAAGTACTCGTATTAAATCTTCCGTTGGGAAGACAGACTTCCTTTAACCAAGATACTCTTAAGTTCACAATGCAAGAACCCATAATTCAAGAAACTTAAAAGAACTCTTATGCAATGAGGTGATGTCAGACTCTCAAGAAATACCTTAAGAAAGAAGAGATCGAGGCTGAGGGCAGTCGGCGGAGGCGGCCGGACGTCTGAGACGATGTTCAAAAACGCCGCTGTTAAAAAAGAAGGGCATGTCAATGTGAGCGCCCTCTTGCTTTTCTTCTGCACTATTTTTGATTTTTCAAAATCTGGTCGTGGATGTTCCTCTTATATAAATATGCGCCGGCGCGGGGAACACAACGGTAAAGTTTTTTTGTTCTTTTCTTTCTTGAAATCACAACGGTAAAGTTGGGAAGATTAGGTTTCACTGTGGTTTGAGGGTGAGAAAGTGACAGACCCGTGAACAAGATGATGATTTCAAGGGTAAATTGCATTTTTGCCCCTGTATTATCATCAAAATGCAAAGAACCCCTATATTAAAAATAATAGGTTAAAAATTCGATATTTTTATTAATCTTGTGTAGAGCCTTATCCCTACTAGGATCTGACGAAGAGCGAGAGACATTAAAAAATGCTATATCAATACAATATTATATCATATGATATCAATTAGAAAAATTTGCACCATTGTCGTGTTAATACATTAATATATGACTGACATGTGTTAAATTAAAATATAATTAAATTATACATAATTTAAAAATATAATCACATATAACCCACACATGTAGGTGAAATAAGTGCATGTTATAAAAAAAATGGGGTTAAATGCAATTTACTCATCTGATATACGAAATGAGCAAATATCTCCTTATGAAAACACATTAAATAATTTACTATTTTATTTTTTATAAAGGATTTTTTGCTCATTTATATTATGCAATTTGACATTTTCTTTACATGTAAGTGATTATGTAGCGGATGAAAGACTAATTAAAAAAATGTCCAATCAATAAAATCCTCAAATTAAAAAATCTCAATTTTGTCCATCTCACCATATTTTAGCCACTTTTAAAATCGACGATCAGAATCTTGCAATTATAAAAAATCAATTAATTCGAAGTTACTATTTTGCCACCTCTTATATACATGACAGTAAATGCAATTAAAGCTTAAAAAAATCCCACTATTCGATTTCGGAATTGGATCTTCTATTTCATTTTTCTATTCCTTCTTGGGATGATTGCCGTGTGGATAATTTTAAGTGAGAGAAAATGTGGCGTAAAAATTAGAAAAAGTAGATCAAAATAAAAAATTAAAAAAGATAAAATCTATGGCAAGAGTATTAATGAGTACGTGAATGTATCTTTTAAAATAGTATAACATATTTAATATTTTGTAATTGTTGTAAAAAAAAATTTGCATTTTTGGCACAAGAATATCATCTAACTATGAGAATCAAGATGTCATTTATTATTGGACCTAGCCAAGTATTTTCCACACTCAACCAATTACATAATTAACTTAAGAACAGTGTCTCTTTATATCTCAAAATTTAAATAGTTTAGGCTCTAATTACTTGCGAGTAAAATATGTTTGATTGAGATAAGATATTAAAATTATTATTAAATACTTTTTATTGATAATTTTCTATTTTCTTGTAGTAATAAAAAATAAATTTTTGTCTCCTATCTATCCACGGTTGTCATGAGGGATAATGGCACATGCGGCAGGGAAGACAACAACCATAAAAGTGCCACACATAACTGCTATCATCAATCAGCCTGAGCGCATATATTCCCATTCTTTTGTAACGCACATTGTTTGCTAGTCTGCCGCACGTAGGGTGATGCCTGCCTCACAACTTGATGTCGTCTAAACATTGGATGTTGCCTGCGCGTGCAACTTCCTGCCTTTTGTACGTCGTGTCCTACATGAGTGCATGACATCCGATCTTACTGCAAATGCATGCTGCCTGTGGGTGGCACCTTTCTTTGTTGCAACTCAAGTGCGATCTTCACTAAACTCGAGTACCATTTAGCCAACTCCCGCAACCTTCCATGAAAAGCCCCTATCCACACATACCCACAATCATTCACCACTATAGAACAAGGCCACGACACCAACGTATTGTAGCTCACACCTCTGCATGGCTAATCGTCACTCTAATATGATGAACCGTCTACCTTAAACTGGTTCAACACTTAACCAGCTCGAGTGCCACACCATGCTGGCACCCATGCACACTGACAGGAAAACCTGCTATGCCAACGTCTGATAGAGCTTCAAGGGGCTTATAGGAGCATCGTCTAAGGCTGATCCGCCATTTGCTTCCAAATATCAAGAATGCTGAGGCATGGCCTTCTCGGGTAGTATAACATGGCCCCTTTGTTCCAGATTACCCCTTCCACCATTAACACCCTGTCTTCACAGTATTGGTTTCTTCTTTACATGGATGGGAAATCCTCTCACAGCTACGCACATGCATTTTGTGGAAAGAGGAGAAATTATTCGTTGCTTCCTTGCAAACAGAATTATCAATCCAGGGCTTTCATCAAATCGAAGTGCTTCTTACACATATCTACGAACTATGGATGCCATGAAAACGCTGCAGGTGCAGGACAACCGAGAGTATGAAACTTCATCGTCTAAAAAAATTAACGCATTTTTTTCTCAATTTTATCGGCCACAAATTTTAGAAGTTTTGCTTAATAAATCCCCCTCCTTGTTTCGAATTTTCCATTTCCTTGTGTGTCCGTATTTTTTTTTTGTGGTGCGTGGGGTGTGTGTGTGTGTGTGTGTGTGTGTGTGCATGGGGTGTGTGTGTGTGTGTGTGCATGTGCGTGCGTGCATGTGGGGTGTGTGTGTGTGTGTGTGCGTATGGGGTGTGTGTGCGTGTGCATGTGGGGTGTGTGTGTGTGTGTGTGTGTAAGCGTGTGGAGTGTATGGGGGTGTGTGTGTGTTTGGGGTGGGGTGTGTGTCATGATAGAACATGTTTTACTTTCATTTTGAACATAGAAGAAGTGAGATGTTGCTTTTATCTTGAGCGCCAACGAATGCCATCTGCGTCTTGTTACAGTTGTCATTCTCCTTCAATTTCTAAGTCTTCATTTTTATCTACACAACCTTTTTTCTCGTGCAGGATGTCACCATAGTTTCGCAATATTTTATACTCATTACAGGTATTGTGTGTCTTTGTGGTCTATTTATGTCCTTTGTAACATTTTTTTGTGCTTGCATCCTCATTTTTGTTTACCTGATATGAAATAGTATTTATTGAAATAAGAGCAATAACAGGACAGGAGAGAGTGCATTGCCCTCTTCTTTTTTCCTTTCAATATATCTCGTTACCAAAACTTGTCTTGGATTGATTTACTTCACTAGAGGGGATATAGTAAGGGAAAATGAGTGGAGGATTGATAAAATCTGATAACTGCCTTGGGTGGTTATGATATGCTAACCAATTCTTGAATTGGTTGCCAGCGACTATTACAAAATGTTGCAATTTTAAACCCTGACTTTGGTGTGTTTAGCCATTTTGATTTTCTTCCTGCTAATAGCGGTCTCTATAATTTTCACCATTGAATCACATGCTAGTTTCTGTGGCATCACCGTGATTTTTGGGTACTCGCAATGGAAGAGGGAGAATGGTGCTTTTGCTCAAGAATAATTAATTAGTTATATATACTGTAGCTGATGCTTGACTCATGCTTGTGCTTACATGTGGTTTACTGTTTATCAGGTAATGTATCGTTATAATTGCTTTATTATTTTGGTTGTAACAATTAGGATACTTACTGATTATATTATGTGTGATTCCGACATGAGATCGGTCCTGTTAGTTGAAATATTGCAGTAATGCTTTGTAATTTTACTGAGTTTAAAGTTGTTTTACTTGTTGGTTGCTATTCGATGCTTTGGAAGAAGCCTGCCTGTGACATCAAGAAGAGCTTAACTATTACTGCTCGTTTGAACCTAGTGTTATTATTGGAGCAAAGAAAGTTGCAGCATTTCGCAGTGTGTTTTATATATGTAATAGTATAAAGGCAATGATTTTGTCATTAATATTATCTAGTTTCTGGATCAACTTCTTTGAAAATTAAGATCTATTGTAGCAGGTTTCTGTTAAGATCATGATGTCAACGAATATATTTTTATATGTCCTAATCAGCTACTGCATTTCTTTTTCAATTTTATTGACCACAAACTTGAGAAGTTTTGCTTAATGATGCTTCCTCCTTGTTTTGAATTTTTCATTTCCTTGTCTGTGCATTTTTTTTTTGTGTGTGTGTGCGTGTGGGGTGTGTGTGTGTGTGCGTGTGTGCGTGTGGGGTGTGTGTGTGGGGTGTGTGTGTGTGTGTCACGATAGAGCATGTTTTACTTTCATTTTGAATATAAAAGAAGTGAGGTGTTGCTTTTATCTTCTGCGCTAACGAATACCATCTGCGTCTTGTTACATTTGCCATCCTCCTTCAATTTCTAAATCATAGTTTTTATCTACACAATCTTTTTTCTCGTGCAGGATGTCACCATAGTTTCGCAACATTTTATATTCATTACGGGTATTGTGTGTCTTTGTGGTCTATTTATGTTTTTTATAATATTTTTATGTGTGTGCATAGATGTGTATTCTCATTTTTATTTAACTGATATGAAAGAGTATTTATTGAAATAAGAGCAATAAAAGGACAGGAGAGAGTGCATTGCCCTCTTCTTTTTTTCTTTCAACATATTTCGTTAGCGAGAGTGGTCTTGGATTGATTTAATTTACTAGAGGGGATATAGTAAGAAAAAATGAGTGGAGGATTGATAAAATCTGATAACTGCTTTAGGTGGTTATGATATGCTAACCAATTCTTGAATTGATTGCCAACACCATTACAAAATGTTGTAGTTTTGAACCCTGACTTTGGTGTGTTTAGCCATTTTGATTTCCTTCCTGCTAATAGCGGTCTCTATAATTTTCACCCTTGAATCACATGGTAGTTTCCGCAGCTTCATCGTGATTTTTGGGTACTCGCATGGAAGAGGGAGAATGATGCTTTTGCTCAAGAATAATTAATTAGTTATATGTTGTAGTTGGTGCTTGACTCATGCTTGTGCTTACATGTGGCTTACTGTTTATCAGGTAAAGAACTAATCATTCACCTCCCCAAGTTTCTGCTATTTTCCTGCCTTCAGGTACTTATTGGCAGTTTCATACATATTTGAGTGGTAACAATTTCCTAGTAATGCGGTTTTGGTATTGCAGAAACTAGGATATTAGGCCTATAAGTTGTTGAATCTGTGGTGTTGCTCGATAAATGGTACAGCAGTTCTTGTGGCTCCTTCAGAAAGTGAATGATTCATTTACTGGAAGGAGACATTAGCTTTAAATTTTTGGAAGGGAGGTAAGTTTCATTAAGTAATCAAAATCCATTACAAGTTTTTATGCTAACTTTGTTAAAGGTTGAGGTGTCTTGTGTGATTATGTTTCTTGTCGCTTGGGCTTTTGCTGAAATGCGTTAGTAAATACAAAGCTAACCCAGTGCTAATTGCTTTCTGTTAACCATCCCATGTATTCATAGCATTTTGGATTTTTGTTTACTTTCTGATCTCATATTGCTTTTGAGCAGTATGGGTAGTTGGATTACCTTGAAGGTACTTTTCTATTTTTTTTTAAGGAATTGAAGGCACTTTTTTGAATTAGGTAAATTGCAGGTATAAATTGCAGGAACTGAAGCGCATGCGAAGAAAGAGGAAGAGTATGAAGGAGAAGAGGAGGGGGAGGAGTCACCATCATTCAGATGATGATTCTTCTGATGATTCTGCTGATCTGCGGCATAAAAGGAGGAACAGAAAGACGTATTCAGACTCTAATTTCGATGTCAGTGCTTCAAATGATTCGCGAGTGGTTAGGGGCAAGAAGCGGTCTGACAAAAAGAGCAGGAAACATCGCCATGAAGAGGACTAGCTTCTACAGTGGGTGATATGTCATGTGCTTTTAGGGTTCCTCGAAACTGCTGCTCAGTGTGCGCTATTCAATCTTTAATCTGGTGATTGATGAGCTTCTTGATGAAAATCACTTTAGCTTAGTAGACAATGCATTAGTTTGGTTCATTTGCTGTTTTTCAATTTGATGTAATGTATCATTGTAATTGCTTTATTATTTTGGTTGTAACAATTCTGATACTTACTGAATATGCTATGTGTGATTCCGACATGCGATTGGTTCTGTTAGTTGAAATATTGCAGTAATGCTTTGTAATTTTATTGAGTTTAAAGTTGTTTTATTTGTTGGTTGTTATTCGATACTTTGGGAAAAGCCTACCTGTGGGCATCAAGAAGAGCTTAACTATTACTGCTCTTTTGAACCCAGTGTTATTATTGGAGCAAAGAAAGTTGCAACATTTCCCAGTGTGTTTTATATATGTAATAGTATTAGGGAAATGATGTCAACGAATATATTTTTATATCCTCTAATCAGCTTCTACATTTCTTTTTCAATTTTATCGGCCACAAACTTGAGAAGTTTTGCTTAATGATGCCCCCTCCTTGTTTCGAATTTTCCATTTCCTTGTCCGTCTCTCTTTTTTTTTGTGTGGTGTTTGGGTGTCTGTGGGGTGTGTGTGTGCGTGCGTGCATGCGTGTGGGAGTGTGTGTGTATGTGTGTGCGCGCATGTGGGAGTGTGTGTGTGTTTGTGTATGTGGGGGTGTGTGTGTGTGTGTGTGCGTGTGTGTGTGCAGTGTGGGGTGTGTGTGAGTGTGTGTGCGTGTGGGGTGTGTGTGTGTGTGCTTGGGGTGTGTGTGTGTGTGTGTGTGTGTGTGCATGTGGGGTGTGTGTGCGCATGTGTGTGGGGGTGTGGGTGTGTGCGTGTGGGGTGGGTGTGTGTGTGTGTGTATGCGTGTGGAGTGTGTGGGTGTGTGTGTGTGTTTGGGGTGGGGTGTGTGTGTGTCACAATAGAACATGTTTTACTTTCATTCTGAACATAGAAGAAGTGAGGTGTTGCTTTTGTCTTCAACGCCAACGAATGCCATCTGCGTCTTGTTACATTTGCCATTCTCCTTTAATTTCTAAGTCTTCATTTTTATCTACACAACTTTTTTTCTCGTGCAGGATGTCACCATAGTTTCGCAATATTTTATGCTCATTAGGGGTATTGTGTGTCTTGTGGTCTATTTATGTCCTTTGTAATATTTTTGTGTGCTTGCATAGATGTGTATTCTCATTTTTGTTTACCTGATATGAAATAGTATTTATTGAAATAAGAGCAATAACAGGACCGGAGAGAGTGCATTGCCCTCTTCTTTTTTCCTTTCAATATATCTCGTTAGCAAGAGTGGTTTTGGATTGATTTAATTTACTAGAGGGGATATAGTAAGGAAAAATGAGTGGAGGATTGATAAAATCTGATAACTGCCTTGGGTGGTTATGATATGCTAACCAATTCTTGAATTGGTTGACAACGACCATTACAAAATGTTGTAGTTTTGAACTCTGTCTTTGGTATGTTTAGCCATTTTGATTTCCTTCCTGCTAATAGCGGTCTCTATAATTTTCACCCTTGAATCACATGGTAGTTTCTGTGGCATCACCGTGATTTTTGGGTACTCGCATAAAAGAGGAAGAATGGTGTTTTTGCTCAAGAACAATTAATCAGTTATATATGTTGTAGCTGATGCTTGACTCATGTTTATTCTTACATGTGGTTTACTGTTTATCAGGTAAACAACTAATCAATACGTGGACTCTGAGCATTTTTTTTCCATTGCTCAACCAAGGTACAATTGGACTTCAATACATTCATTTATATCATATTTGTTTTCCAGGCAAATGAGGTCTGTGCTTGATGTGATAACCAAACGAAGACTAGTTCATATTTTTGTTCCTTCTCTTACAACATAGTTCATCAATCAATATGACCTTTGCTCAGAATTATTGAATTGATTGTTTCCCATATTGTTATTCCTGTAGCTAAAGCATATTCCAAGTAAATAATTGCAATACTCAAATCTTATTAAAATTTGAACCCTTTCAATAGTTTAAGAGATGTCTTAATTGACTTTAACTATTTGTGGCGGCTATAGAGCTTGGTAAGTTATCCACTCTGCTCTTTTTGTCTGGATCCAACCTCAGATCAAATGATATTCTTAGATGATGGATTCCATGAGCAGCAGCAGCAACAGCAACACTAGCCTGAAGATGATGACAACCATGAAGAAGACGAAACTGATTGTAGACGCAAGATGAAGTCGCTATTGTCACACGCTTGTTTTATTTTTTCACTTCTTACGTCTGATGTGTGTTTTATTTTTTCACTTCTTACGTCTGATGTGTATGCTGATTCATTTATTCTCATGTCTATTCGGCCACGACATTACTTAGTCGGTTAATCTGTTAGTGATAGTTATAGGAGCTCATTTGTATATAAATCACAATCATCTTCTTCCTCATAGATATATACACGAATTCACAGAAAACAGAGCTTGAATGTTCATTTTCATGGCTTCCACTGTGTCATATATCTTCAAGATCAATCTTTAACATGGTATCAAAGCCTTCCTTGTGAAGATCTCGGGGTGCTAAAACCAATTTTACTTCAATGGCGCATAGAGAATTGCTGAATTATGGCGGATTCGATTGTGAGTCCGAGCAGCAAAGCTGCTGCAGAACAATTGGAAAGAGATGCACTATATATATATATATCCCTCTAAGAATTCGAGCTTGACACTACCCTCTTCTCCGTTAGACGGAACAAACTTTCTACCATAGAGTCGCTCCATTTATGTAGCGCTTGGGACAAAGATGAAACTCGGTTTCATTGATGGGACTTTCCCCAGACCAACAGCTGGTTCGGTGATCTTTGAACAATGGAGACGGGTGGATTTAATGGTCACGTCATGGATTTGGAATTCAATTTCCAGAGATTTCGTTGAGTCGTTCATGTACGTATCTTCCTCACGTGAACTTTGGCTTGAGATTCAAGGTAGATATGGGCGGAGCAATGGCCCTATGGTCTATCAAATTCAACGGGAGATATCTTCAATCTCTCAACGGGATCTATCACTGACTGCTTATGTGACCAGACTTAATAAAATATGGAACGAATTGTCGTACCTGGCGCCTAATCCCAAATGCACCTGTGGAGGCTGCACATGTGGTGTAAACAAAGCAATTGCAGAGAGGAATGAGAACACACAATTGATGCAATTACTCATGGAGTTACATGAAAGCTTTGATTATGAAAAGAAGCTAGATTTTGATGCAAGAACCTTTGGCAGAGCATTCTCCATGGTTTTCACGGTGGAGAAACAAAGGTAGGTTCACACTGATATGGGAGAAGTCTCAAGACAAATGGTATACCAGCTCATGTTGAAAGATAACAAGAAGGATGTAGGAGATAGGTTCTCAAACAGGAGGAAACCATATTTGGATGAACATAATTTGTTGCGCACCTACTGTCATAAACCTGGTCTTACATAAGACACATGCTTCCAGGTTCATGGACTACTGTCATAAACCTGGTCTTACATAAGACACATGCTTCCAGGTTCATGGAGAGCAAAACTGGTACAAGTCCTTGAATGACAAGAAGTAGAAGGGAACAAGCAATCGAAATTTTGTTGCTGCAGCAACACTGGATGAAAGGGCAACATCTGTAGATACCACCACTACCGAACTTTGCTTGTCACAAAATACAGAAGAGTTTGCTGGTAATACCTCTGGACCATCTGAAAATGATTCGGACTGTTGGATAATTGATTGCAGGGCTACTAACCATATATGTGAAACATTCAACTTTTTCATTCATACACTAAGTCTCAACACACCAAATACATTCACTTGCCTGGTGGTTCCATGAAGCTTGCTTCATACGTTGGCATTGTTCACTTAAATGACCATGTCACACACACGCAAGTCTTTATATTCCTTCTTTTTCTATCAACTTGTTATTTGTCAGCCAGTTATGTCATCACAATGCTTATACTTTTCAGTTCCCTAAAGCTAAGTGCTTATTGCAGGACCAAGTTACGAAAGGAGCTTGGTTGAAGGGACTGCTTCCAAGAATCTCTACATTGTTAGACATAGCCTTAACACATATGCCTTTCCTCCCTCTGTGCATTGCAATAGTGCATGTTCTAGCTCGGTTCAATGTGATGTACAAACCTGGCACAATAGGCTGGGACATTCTTTTAAACGTAATGAAACATATTCCAATCTGTGCTTTCACTAATGTCGATCTTGATGTACCCTGTGATGTGTGTCACAAAGCCAAACAAACTAATGACATTTCTTTCCAGTGAATCACAATCTGAAGCACCCTTTCATCTTATACATTTAGATGTTTGGGGCCATTATACAACCTATACAATTTCAAAGTGCAACTATGTCCTCACAATTCTAGATGATTACAGTCCCTCCTTGTGGACTTACCTCTTGAGACACAAATCCTAAGTTGCTTCCACTCTCAAGTGTTTCTTCTCCATGATGAATAACCAATTTGCCATAAATATAAAAGTCATAAGGACGGACAATGGTTCCTAATTCCTAAACAACGACTGCCACACTCTTTGTCAAGATTTAGGTGTCATCCATCAAACTTCTTGCACATATACGCCTCAGCAAAATGGGAGAATTGCACGCAAACATAAATAACTTCTAAATATTACTAGAGCCGTGCTATACCAACCCTCCTACAGTTCCAGGGTGATTCCATTCTCAAAGTAACCTACTTAATCAATAGAACACCTTCAAAGCTCCTCCACTAGAAAACTCTCTTTGAACAATTAATAGATCACAGTCCCTCTCACACTCATCTTTGTGCCTTTGGTTGCCTTTGCTATGCCAGTAATGTAGATCCTCACAAGTCTAAGTTTCATCCTAGGGCTCTCAAGTGCATTCTGTTAGGGTATGCCATGACCTAGAAACCATATAAACTCTATGACTTGGATAAAAACCGTATTATTATCTCTAGAGATGTTCACTTCCATGAACATTACTTTACTTTTTCTACCCTGTTTCTCTCTCTTCTCTTAGTCTCTGTCCTTTTCCTTTAGTTCCCTCTTATACTGATGATGTTGTCTGTGTCTTACTGCACTTTTCACCCATTTCGCGCAGTTCCTCTGGCTCCTGTGTCCCTTTTGTTTCTCCTCTTGCTCCTCAACCACCTGCACCTCCTCTTCGTCGTTCCACCAGAAATACTCAATGTCCTCCTTGACTTAATGATTTTATATGTTCTGCACATGTACCTCCTTCTTTACACTCCACCACTCCTGCATTTAAGTTGTTTGTAGCCTCGTTATCTGTTTTGCAGGAGCCCAAGTCTTTTTTAGGCCATCCAGCATGAGGAATAGAGGGAGGCCATGAACAATGAGCTGCAGGCCTTAGAGCACAACAACACTTGGAAGCTTGCCCCTTTTTTGCCTGGTAAACGGGCAATTGGTTGTAAATGGATCTTCAAGACAAAGCTTAGAGATGATGGCCAAAACAGTTTTAGAGAAAAATTATATATATATATATATATATATATATAAACAGGTGTGAGAGTAAATAAAAAGAATGTATTTTTTTAGGGGAAATTATTGTAATGATACAAAGAAAAAGAAAGTTACAAAAGAGTGGGGTGGTTTTGGAGGTTCTTAAAAAGTAGGCAGCACCGCTGCTGCTATTTTTTATAATTATACTGTTTTTTTAAATTCTTAACAAGTAAAAGAATATTATTTATTTTAATTCTTAACAAATAAAAGGATTTATGCTATATTTGAACAGTTACGAAACATAAAAAATAAAAAATAAGATAGAATTATGGAACAATCACATCATTATGGGCATCAACTGTGGAGTGTTAGGCTATGGCCCACTGCTAGCAATTTTCAGCCCACATGCGATAATTGGAAACTAGCATTCCACCTTTGAAAATCAGTATTTTCAGCCCAATTGAAGGAATGTTATTTGTTCCAACGTGGCTTTATTTGCTTTTGATTTCTTAAATCCGACTGTAATATTTCAAAACATCGTTTCGATTGCTTGAAACCAAATATTTTTCCAACATAACCCTTCTCCTTATTTTGTATTAGTAAATAAATAAATTAATATTATACTAATATAGTTTAGTATATAAAAATTTTTAAAACCTTATTAAAAAATATCTTATCAAACAAGAGTAAGAAATTTTCTTGTTAATAAAAATATTCATTAAAATGAGTATTGCTCATTTATTTTAAATTGTTTATTTCCTAGCAAATTAACAACGTTGAAATGTTATTTGCCTATTTATTTTTAAGAATATAGTGTTCATTCTTTAATTAGTTTAGAGAAATTAGGAATTAATGGCAAATAATTTTCTTCTTTGACAGAGTTCTGCTCTTATGTCTTTTCACAATAGGACTGAAACACTTAACGAATATATATGGAATAGAAAGATTCCAACCCCCCAAGTAAAGAACTGTTACAAATAATGAAGAAACTAGTAGATTTAGATACGAAGCAACGTAAAATAAACCAAATTTGATACCTGAATATTCGGTTTGATAACCTGCTACTAATTCTTCTTCTGCTTCTGGTAAATCAAAGGGTAATCTCTCACACTCGGCTAGAGAAGAAATTAGAAAAACGATAAACCCTATAGGTTGACGCCACAAATGCCA
>NC_026153.1:24007-32500 GCF_000512975.1 Sesamum indicum
ATCTCCTCTAGATGGAAGAAGATTCTCTTTGAAAAGTAGTTTTGTACCATCTGCTAGAGCTTGAAGAATTCCCACAGGCCCGGCGTATTCGGGTCCAATACATTGTTGTATCCCTGCAAATATTTCTCTTTCTAACCAAACAATTACTAGTACACCTAGTGTGATTCCTAATACAAGAGTCAAAATAGGGACAAACATCCATATGATCCCATAGACTTCTTTTAAGGATTCAAATCTGGAAAAAGAATTGATAGCTTGTATTTCTGTTGTATCAATTATCATTTCAACGATCAACTTCTCCCATAATGATATCTATGCTACCTAATATCGTCATAATATCAGCCAATTTCATTCTTTAAACTAACTGAGGAAGAATTTGCAAGTTGATAAAACCCGGTGGGCGAATTTTCCATCTCCAAGGAAAAACACTCTGATCTCCTATCAGAAAAATTCCCAATTCCCCTTTTGGTGCTTCGACTCTTACATAAAGTTCTTGCTTGGACAATTCAAAAGTTGGAGAAGGTTCTTTTACGAATAAATCAATATTCAAAATCATTCCATTCAGGGTCTTTTATTCTATCAAAGCGTCGGATTTCTAAATTCTCATAGGGTCCCCCTGGAATTCCTTCCAGAGCCTGTTGGATAATTTTTATGGATTCTGTCATTTCACTGATTCGTACTAAATACCGAGCTAATGAATCCCCTTCTTTTTGCCATTGGATCTCCCAATCAAATTCATCGTAACACTCGTAACGATCAACTTTATGAAGATCCCATTGTATTCCGGAAGCTCGTAGCATTGGTCCTGATAAACCCCAATTTAGTGCTTCTTCTGCGCCAATAATGCCTACGCCTTATGGATTTGAAGTTTAGATTAGTGTTTATATATTATTCACATTTTATTTATTTTAAATTTTACTATGCCAAGTAAATTATAATCAAAATATCTTCTATCAAATTAATCGTGTTAAAATATTATTTTGTATTTAATCTTTTTATTGGATATATATAGTGTCTGTTTCCTACTTGGTCGTTTACTTGATTCATCCTGTTGTCCCCTTGGACTTGATGTTGTCATGTGTGGCGAGTTAGCCAGATAATTCAAGTGAAGTTTGTTCCTCTCAAAATAAAAAATAAAAAAAACAGAAAAAGATAGAGAAGGTATAATAGTGCACATGAGAAAGGAAAAAGAAAAATTGCTTGCTTGCTCAAAACATGGTACCACATCAAATATTTACTAACAAGATAGTAGGAAACAACTACATAGGATCTCTAGGGATCACTTTTAGGCATGAACCAGACATACTTTCCCTGTTTCTGGTTTCCTTAATACATGACTATGATCTAAGTATTACAAACATGCTTGGTTCTATTTACAGTAGGCAAGATTTACATCCACGGCGAACCCATGAGGCTCATACTTAGAATTACTTGAACGCCACAACTGATATCGACAAATCCATGAACGTTGTTAAGCAGACTCTTTCATTCAGATCATCTTCACTGCTAACTTAACTGCAAAAACAAAGAAGAAAACTTGAGCAAAATCAACCATATAAGAAAAGTATGCAACACATAATGGCATGTAAACTATAGGACAACCTATATCCTTCTCTGCCATTTCTACCCAAAAAGCAACCTTTGTCCCCATCCATTTCACCTCTACTGATTTTTCCCCATATTTAAAAATCAAGAAATATTGAGACCATTTTATTATCCTTTGCATAATTCAAACCCAAAATTCGGACTGATTTCTATTATGCCTTCACGTTCTCAACATTCTAATAGGGAAAGCAATAGGATTATGAATTCCAAGGCCACTTTAAACATGACGGACGCAAGGCAGTTCGGAGTTGAGGCCTACACGAGAGATAATACTCCAATGTTTTTGTAGATTTATTATTGGTATGTTCATTATGTTAGCTTTTGGCCTCATGTTGCTTTCTCATAACTTTTTGTTTGTCATACATTTGCATTTTTGTACAAATTTTACAAAAACACCATATATGTCCATATCATTGACATCTAACATTTGAAGGTGTATCACAAAAAAATTTGTTGAAAAATCATTATTACACAATCACACGAAATTCAGAAATCAAATACTGCATACTAAATTGCAAAACAGTCGAGATGCTAATCTCATTATTTGTGTTAAAATCACTTGTACATATATCTTAAAAGACTTTTATCATTTATCAAAATAAAAGATAGTGATGGATGCAATTTGCTAAAAAATAGTGTACTTTTTTGGAAGTCTAAACAAAGATGGTGATGAATGCAATTTGCTAAAAAACAGAAAACTTAATGCAGCTTAAAATTTTCCAAAGAGCTGCAAAAACTGTTTTGAATCCAATTCTTTTTTATAAAAATAAAAATCAATAACAGATTTCCTTGAAAATCCAAAAACGTGACTTATTCATGCATTTATCAAAAATAAATAAATGAATATATGCCCATGAATAATCAAATACAAAAAATATTCTAAACACTGTAAATTTATTTTAAATAATTTGAAAGAAATTACTGCAATTCAAACTCAAACTGATTTTGAGAATTAAAGAAGACCGCCCCACAAGAAAAACAAATCTTTGAGTCAAAGAGAAAAATTTATTTTAAGAACTTTACGTGAAAACAAAAGAACACTTGACAAGGAAAACAAATCTTTTGGGCAAAAGAGAGAAACAATTTTCTAGTAATACATTTCAACTTATCAAAACTTTGTGTTCCTTAAAAATCATTGATGAACTCTTGAACGTACATAATAATACTCACAAAAGTATTACCAAGTAATCTTGAAAAATATATTTTTAATTGGCATCTCGACAACTGTTCCACATTAGCATAGCATTTAATCCCAAAGTTCGCAAATAAAAAATAATTCATGATTGTATAATATAGATGTTCCAACATATTATTCTGTAATACACCTTCAAAAATAAGATGTTAATAACTAGAACTAACATGATTTTTGTAAATCATACACAAATGTCAAACGTATTAACAACAAAAAGTTTTAAGGCAGCTCATGAAGAAAACCCAACATAATAAACGAACCAAAAATAAATTTACAAAAAAATGAGGTATTTGTTCTCTCATTAAAGTCTCAACTCTATACTTGCATCATTCACATTTTTGAGCAGCCTAAAAAATCCCTAATCCCATACTTTCCAAACCAGAATGGAGAAAGCACGGCTTTCCAAAGAAATCAGAGCAGCAAATTTTAGGTTTGAATTATACAAAGTATAAAATCAATGGTCTCAACCATTCTTGATTCCAAAATATAGGAGAAAAATCAGCAAAGAAGAATTGATAGGGGCCGTTGGTTGCTTTTCAGTTAGAAACTTGAAGAGAAGACTATGAAGATACGTAAGGCTACCATTAGGTTCTAAAATGTCAACAAATTCCCACACAATTCTTATCGATATGAGGTTATCTAGTTTGCACCTAATTGGCAAACCAAATTCAAACTCTAGCCTTCAATCTTTTAATAAACAAGTATGAAAAACCTATACTAACTGATATGTTTCACTTGTAGAATCAAATAAATGCATGTGGAGATTGATGTATCAGGTAGGGGGTGATGCCCTTTGCTAATTGAACGCTATATGTGTTAGGGCTAAAGAAAACCAGATATCACCTCCAACATTAGTTCAATATGGTCTAATTTTTATTTGGAAATCTCTTGAAATTTCACTTTATATGTACGGATAGAAATTCACCAATAAATAAATACTCACCTTACCTACTCAATGGGTTGTGGGACCCAAAACCTATCGAACAATTTCACAATTTTAATGCAACTAGAAACAAACTTGCAAATAAATATGGGTTTCAGCGAGACTTCAGTGACGGCATTGCCTGCATCACATTTAGAGTATAGTGCTTTTTTCAACAGATAAAGCTTGCAAATAAAAGAATTGATGCTAGCTAAATCACCTGCAACAACAATTCCGTGTGACTCTATTGAATCTCTGTACTTTGTATCAAGACAGAATTACGAACAGACATGGAAGAAAACAACATAGATACAACATTGTAGCACACTCCAATTAAAAGGCATAAGAACGAATACCGCACTTGATGCACTTGAGAAAAGATATTTTGCTGGCCCATCAATTGAGCAAGTATCAATTGGTTTACGAAGTTCCATTACAGTCCAAAGAGGAAATTGAGATATTTAAAGTCAAGCACATATTCAGTGAATCACATATATGCATTAAGAAAGAAGATATGTGAACTTGATCGGCAACAAAGATAATAGCAGGAAAAAACAAAGTGTTACTCACTGTTCCTAAAGTAGATTCATAGTTGCTGATCTAAGTGAAGATACATGTGGGGTCCCATTAGCTTCAAGCAACTGTCTTACGCTAGATTGTGTAAGATAATCGACATGGTGCGACTAACAAAAATCATCATATTTCTAGTATAGCCTAGCCCCATATATAAACAACTGCAGCCAAACATTTTCAGAAACAAAGTCCCACGTAAACCAAGGATCATTGGCAGCAATTTACACGGATGGAAAATGAAAATCATGGCCAATACATTCACACAAGCAAAATATATTAACAACTGCAGCCAAATATATTAGTAAATAACTTTTCTAAAACACAACATTCATGCAAATTATAACATTGCTAGACTCACATTCTTTCCCAACCTAATGGTAGGGAAGATCAGCCAGCAGACAAAGATGACAATCCAATTCAAAGCCTGCAGGTTCTCCTGGCAGATTTGGAAAAACAAAGGTTTTGCCCTAGGAGTTACTATATCATTAACACTCATGAAAACCTGATTCGAAACAATGATTAATGCATGCATTATTAAAAAAGAACATGTAAAAGATCAAAAGATTACCAATTCAATGCCAGTAGCCTTGTCGATTCGAGTCCCAAAAGCCAACATATGTTTGGTTCCCCCTCCATCTCTATAGGAATCCCCTGTGAAAGCATTTGGATGCAATTATATAACATTATAAAATGGGAAAAGACCAATGAAATCAGAGCCAAAAAGAAAAAAGGAAAGGCTAGACACACAAAGTGCAAGTGGAATAAGCAAAGCCAAATCTGCCTTCAAGAAAGAAGCTCTGAAAAACAGGACTGCCAAAAAATTGACCAGTTTGTGAGTGTAGGCAATATGTATTAATATCCCTCAAGACACTAGCGATCAAAATGACAACAGGATCACTACTGAATATAATCAAATGAAAAAACAACCATACCCAAAGGGAAAAGCCTTCATAACCTCCAATTCAGTGAGCCATCTTGACTATTCTCTTAACAAGTTCTGATCAAGCAACAATGTCCACACCAGCATCCTTGTATGTAAGTCCCACACACTTGTCCGCAGATTGCAGTCGTAATCCAAGACATACAATAGAACCCATGTAGTAATTGAAATTCAAGAACCTTGAAATAACAAACCGAGACCTTAAAAAAGACAAAAAGGAAAAAAAAGAGTAAGGCTGTGTAATTTCAAAATTCAGTGACACTGAAAAGTACTCATATTAAATCTTCCGTTGGGAAGGCAGAATTCCTTTAACCAAGATACTCTTAAGTTCACAATGCAAGAACCCATAATTCAAGAAACTTAAAAGAACTCTTATGCAACGAGTTGATGTCAGACTCTCAAGAAATACCTTAAGAAAGAAGAGATCGAGGCTGAGGGCAGTCGGCGGAGGCGGCCGGACGTCTGAGACGATGTTCAAAAACGCCGCTGTTAAAAAAAGAAGGGCATGTCAATGTGAGCGCCTCTTGCTTTTCTTCTGCACTATATTTTATTTTTCAAAATCTGGTCGTGGATGTTCCTCTTATATAAATATGCGCCGGCGCGGAGAACACAACGGTAACATTTTTTTTTTTCTTTTCTTTCTTGAAATCACAACGGTAAAGTTGGGAAGATTAGGTTTCACTGTGGTTTGAGGGTGAGAAAGTGACAGACCCGTGAACAAGATGATAATTTCAAGAGTAAATTGCATTTTTGCCCCTGTATTATCATCAAAATGCAAAGAACCCCTATATTAAAAAAAAATAGGTTAAAAATTCGATGTTTTTATTAATCTTATGTAGAACCTTATCCCTGTTAGGATCTGGCGAAGAGCGAGAGACATTAAAAAATGCTATATCAATATAATATTATATCATATGATATCAATTAGAAAAATCCGCACCATTATCGTGTTAATACCTTAATATATCACTGGCATGTGTTAAATTAAAATATAATTAAATCATTCATAATTTAAAAATATAATCACATATAACCCACACATGTAGGTGAAATAAATGCATGTTATAAAAAAAATGGGGTTAAATGCAATTTACTCATCTGATATACGAAATGAGCAAATATCCCTTATGACAACACATGAAACAATTTACTATTTATTTTTTATAGAGGATTTGTTTGCTCATTTATATTATGCAATTTGATATTTTCTTTTTACATGTAAGTGTTTATGTAGCGGATGAAAGACTAATTAAAAAAATATCCAATCAATAAAATCCTCAAATTAAAAAATCTCAATTTTGTCCATTTTACCATATTTTAGCCACTTTTAAAATCGACGATCAGAATTTTGCATTTGTAAAAATCAATTAATTCGAGATTACTATTTTGCCACCTCTTATATATATGACAGCAAATGCAATTAAAGCTTAAAAAATTCCACTATTCGATTTAGGCATTGGATCTTCTATTTCATTTTCCGATTGCTTCTTGGGATGATTGCCGTGTGGATAATCTTAAATGAGAGAAAATATGGCGTAAAAATCGTGGGGCAAGAGAGAGAAAATATATAGAAAAAGTAGATTGAAATAAAAAATTAAAAAAGATAAAATCTATGGCAAAGAGATAGAAAATTATCGATAAAAAATAATTAATGATAATTTTAATATTATCACAAATTATATTTATTTAGTGGCAAGAATTATTATTTTATTACAACAATGAATTTTAAAGTTTTATTGAAGATAATTATTTTATAAAAATTATAATTAGTTTCTAATTGTAAAAATTAACTCTTATATTTACCAGTTCAGTAACTCTTGAGAGAGTTAATGGTCGTGAACAAAAAAATAACGCCAAGAGAGGTAGTACAGTTAGTGAGCTGGTAAATACAGGAGTTAATTAAGTGAACTAGCAGATATAATTATTTTGTAAAAACTATTCTTTAACTTAAGAAAAAGTATTTTAAATACATTTGAAAAAAATATATCACATCAACTATAATCATTATATATTATTTTATCTCACAATTAATTATGTATTAAAAAAATATTGATTATACTACAAAAATAATGATTATTTTATATTATTATATCTGTCTTTCATTAACGCGTATTATTATTGAAAATACATTAATAAGTAACTTAAAATCATTATTATTGAAAATATTAATGAGTACGTGAATGTAGCTTTTAAAATAGTATAACATATTTAATATTTTGTAATTGTTGTAAATAAAAAATTTGCATTTTTGGCACAAGAATATCATCTAACTATGAGAATCAAGACGTCATTTATTATTGGACCTAGCCAAGTATTTTCCACACTCAACCAATTACATAATTAACTTAAGAACAGTGTCTCTTTATATCTCAAAATGTAAATAGTTTAGGCTGTAATTACTTGCGAGTAAAATATGTTTGATTGAGATAAGATATTAAAATTATTATTAAATACTTTTTATTGATAATTTTCTATTTTCTTGTAGTAATAAAAAATAAATTTTTGTCTCCTATCTATCGACGGGTGTCATGAGGGATAATGGCACATGCGACAGGGAAGACAACAACCATAAAAGTGCCACACGTAACTGCTATCATCAATCAGCCTGAGCGCATATATTCCCGTTCTTCCGCGACGCACATTGTCTGCTAGTCTGCCGCACGTAGGGTGCTGCCTGCCGCACAACTTGATGTCGTCTAAACATTGGATGTTGCCTGCACGTGCAGCTTCCTGCCTTTTGAACGTCGTGTCCTACATGAGTGCATGACATCCGGTCTTACTGCAAATGCATGCGGCCTGTGTGGGCGGCACCTTTCTTTGTTGCAACTCAAGTGCTATCTTCACTAAACTCGGGTACCATTTAGCCAACCCCCGCAACCTTCCATGCAAAGCCCCTATCCACACATACCCACAATCATTCACCACTGTAGAACAAGGCTACGACACCAACGTATTGTTGCTCACACCTCTGCATGTGTAATCGTCACTCTAATACGATGAACCTTCTGCCTTAAACTGGTTCAACACTTAACCAGCTCGAGTGCCACACCATGCTGGCACCCATGCACACTGACAGGCAAACCTGCCATGCCAACGTCTGATAGAGCTTCAAGGGGCTTACAGGAGCATCGTCTAAGGCTGATCCGCCATTTGCTTCCAAATATCAAGAATGCTGAGGCATGGCCTTCTCGGGTAGTATAACATGTCCCCTTTCTTCCAGATTACCCCGTCCACCATTAACACCCTGTCTTCACAATATTG